>NW_010546351.1:810-6093 GCF_000687285.1 Phaethon lepturus | reverse complement strand
TTTCCCGGCGTTCGGGGTAAAAGTTTGCCTTTGTTAGGATTTGTTACCAGGCGCCCGTAAATGTTAACGCCAGATAAAGACGCCTGTTTGCCCTTTGACTAAAGATAAGGGATGCTTGGGGAAAAAAAGAAAGAGAGAAAGAAAAAGGGGCTGCTTTAACGCTGCATTTTTCCCTTCCTCTGGGAAGGGTGCATAACAGCTCCATCAAAGATCGTAAAAACATCTGTTTGATTTCAAAGGCAAGATAGAGCGTTTGGGCTTGGGCTTCCCTGTGCAATGCCAGTGGCAAAGAGAGAAAGGTTTCCCATGGTAACCGCAGTGTTTAGTGTGGCATCTCCACGCTGCGTTAAAATATGTGGTCTTAATGCACTGGTTCATAGACCTACTCTAGCAAAGTTGAATAGTTTTTCCGTGGTGGCAAAGTGCAAGCTGCCAGGCAGCCAGGAAATCTGGTAGTTGTCCTGGCTTTTGAGTTAATTCCACAAAGACTCCGTGCGTTAAACACTGGGAGCCCAGTCCTGAAGCCTTGGCATGGTCGTGGCTCTTAGAGGAGTCGCTGGGAGTCAGGAATCCTCTTTACAGGACGAGAAAGCACCCGCAGTTCTTGTTGGCTGTGGTTGAAGCTCAGCACCCTTGCGAATCAGCCCCTCAGCCCCTCGCAGGATTGAGCTGTCTCCGCCAGGGGGGTCAGGAGGAGGCACTGTGGCTGAGACTTGGGGAGGGTGCTTAGGGAGTTAACAGCCTACTTAGTGGTAACTGGAAGTCGGTGGCAGACAGACACCCGCTTCTCCTGAACTTCCTCAGTGCTCCAGGACTGTTGGGAGGATACTGTTTTTTTCTAACTTTTACTCAGTAGGGAAAATAATCATGATTAACACCGGTCTGTTAACATTTAAAATACAAAGTGCTATATCCAGTAAAGGTATTTAGGCAGCTAGTTCCCTACTGACTCCAGGGAGACTCAGCCTAGAAATGCAATTTCGCTCTGTCTTTGGGTCTGGCCCATAAATGCTGTTCCGCTGTAAAGCGTGCTCCTGGTAGCAGTCCGCTCTGAGGGCTCGCTGGGTAGGTGAGGAAGGCGACTAGGAGGATGTTGTCAGTTGATGCCACAAAGGCAGTCCATGAAGGATGGCTGCATTCTTGAAGGGTAAGCGATAAGGGATGTCAGGTCCAGAGGAGCAAGCTAGAAATCACTGAGCCTCTCCAATCCTATAGAAGTCAGTAGAAACCCTCCATGTTTACCATTGTGATGAGATGAGGCTGCAAAAAAGTTTGTTTACATGGAGACAGCAGTATGGCTGGTCGTTACATAGGGTTGATGGGGAAAACTGGGTTCTGGTCCTGACTGACACTGCTGCTGTGTCGCTGTCCTTGAACCAGTCATCTAATCCTAAGTGCCTCCGTTTCCTGATTTGCCGCATACTCCTATAGTTATTGCTGTTATTCAGAAACCCAACTCACATATAGCGTGAGATTTCATTTTCATTTGTAAAGCTGCTTTAAGATCCTTTGATGTCAAGTACAGCAGGATACAAATGAAGCATACTGTTAATACTCGTTCACGCCTCATGTTTCTATGCTTCCCGTACATTTGAAGCATATTCCTCTAAAGCTGCTGACCAAGCCTGCTGGGAAGCCTTCCTACCAGTCAGAAGGAGAGCCTTTCTTTTTTTTTTTTTTTTGCCATTGACTTAATCATTAGAATTGCCAACAAATTAACAAGCTGTTTTTGTTTTCAAGTCCCAGAGTGGCAGCGTCAAGAGAAGAGTTGCAATATTGTGTTTCTTTGTGCTGCAAAAACCTAACATCAATTTCCACCTTCAAGACAATGAAATACTCTAATACGTTTTGTGTTCCAGTCCTGGGAACGCAGCAGGAAAATGTATTAAAGCAGCAGCTGGTTCGGCAGAGCAGATCAGCATCTAGCTGCCTTCCCATTATGAGCTCCACTTCTCCACCCGTTAGTGGGTTTTCAGGTTTTCTTTTCCCTATGCATCAGTGATAGGTGCTCCGGTATTATCAAAATTGTGGTTCATTAGTTCTTCCAGTGGACTAGGTGGTTGGGTTTTAAGCCCCTTCTGGAAGAAAAAATGAAAACCTAATGACGACCTGATTCATTCCGAGCGTGTGTTCGGCTGGAGTTGCTTGTTACGAATACGGAGCATGGGCTGTTAGGCGTAATGTGGTGTGAAAGGAAAATCATTGCCCCCTTGTGTGCTCTTCTGTCTAATTGAATGCTCCTCTCCTGCAGCACTCGGCTGTGACTCAGCCAGGGAGCTGCAGCACTTGGCCGCCAGTGATGGGTTATCAGCAGCGGGCCCTCGGCGTGCCGGCCGTCCCCGGCTGTCCCCGTGGCACCGCTGTGGCAGCGCTTGCCGATGAGGGGCCAGGCTTGTTACCCCTCAGCACCGTGACGAGAAGTCAGACGGGAGTCCCTGCGTGGGGCAGCGCTCTCGAGCAGTTGCGGTCAGCGTGGTGGCAGCTGCTTCTTCGGCTCCTGCTGTGAGTGTGTGGGACCGGCCACGCAGGGGGCTGTGGAGGGTGGGTGGCACAGGGGGACCTGCGGACAGCGCATCTCCTCCAGCTGTGTCCCCGCTCAGCCTGCGAACGGGCCTGTCGCTTTGATGGAAGGGCCAACTTGCAATTAAGCACATGCTTAAGGGCTTTGTGAGACGGGGAGAAAATGTGCAGAGGAGGATGGTCTGGGTCAGGAGTCGAGACTGGTTGGTTGTTCTTGATGGGTGCTGCTGAAAAGTCACCTACCGAGGAGGTGAATTCGCAGCGGCAGCTTAGGGGAAAGTTGTATTAGGATTTAGTTTGATTGGGTTCTTGTACCGAGAATGGGTGGGTGAGCGCTAGGATTGCTTTCTGTCAACAGGAATAGCTTTATAAATAGCTTTATATTCATTATAAATGAATTTTGTGTCAAATACTGGACTTTGTAACGCATGTGGTTAAAATGAACTACTCTCACAGAGTCACTGCTGTGTTTTGCCCACTCGAAGCCCGGGTGGAATTTGGACCTGAGCCCCCAGGAGCTCTCTGTAGCAGGCTGTCTTTAATGTCATTTGCAGCACCGTGTTGACAGAGCTTATCACATCCCGAGGACTTGGGTTTAGTTCATATTTGAACTATTCTGCCCCAGCAGGATCATGGCCCAGTAGGTTTGAAGGTCACGCCGGCTGTGTGGCTGGAGCGTGGCACAGCTGTGGTACACCAGAGCCTGTGCGAAAGCGGACCAGGCAAGACCCTGTCCCCAGCTTCCCGGTGGCCCGAGAGGAGCGGCCGGGCAGGGTGTCCCAGCACCTTCCCCCTTGGCACCACTGAAAATGAAGGTACGGCCGCTCCTGCGGCGTGGGCGGCCATGCTGCATCACTGCCACGTCCCAGAGGAGAGAAGCCCCCATGGCATCCTCTCGCCACTGCCCCGCCGCTTGGGCTGGCATTTGGGGCGGAGGGACAGACCGGGCACCTCTGTGCCACACCAACCGGCAGCCGCCTTTTTGACCAGGGAGATGAGGACGGCTGCCGGGCAGCCCCAGCCCGGCTCTGCCGGTCGCGGCCGCAGCAAAGGGCAACTGAATATGGATTTCCAGGCATGTCTACAAGCCTTCCTGCGCTGGGTCTCCCAAGTTTAACACAAAATAAAAGGCAGTGTGCAGCGGACAAGCACGCTTGAGGAAAAGCTGAGCTGGTTACCCCACCCCACACTCCCGGCTGGGCCGGACTCCATGTCTTCCGTGGTTTCTGTGCCGAGCCCCACGCTCTCCTTCTAAAAACTCCCTGAGAGGTAGCTAGGGAAAGCAGACTTGTATTCATTAGACTTATATTTGCTAGCCAGGGATCTGCATCTCTCCTGGGAAATGTTTTGGGGTCTGCAACTCAAAAAAGGCTGAAAATCCGGTTTGTTTCCTGTGCTGAAAAACATAGGCACGGCGGCATGGGATAATGATGCATTTCAGGATTAATTCTCAAGTTTCTGGCTCTTGTGGCTTTGTGTCAGATCCTGCATGCTCATTGAGCACAATGTTTTGTGGTGTAATGATGAGATACCCACCAGTGAGCTTTACTATAGTGGGTTGTTAAATAAAACCAACTCCTTGCGTAGACTGTATAAACAGTCTCAGTATATATGTATGCCTGGGCATGGAAATGTGGTTTGAAACCAGTAAGAAAAATGTTCCCAAAGAAAAAAACCTCATATACACGTGGGAATATGACAAAAGCATCTATTTACTGTCCAAATACACTGTGGCATCTCAGTGGGATTGGGTTTTATAGGAGCTGAGTTACTTTGAAGTGCTGGTTTATACTAATTTAGAAATTCCAAACATGAAAACAAATGTGCTCTAACCTTACATCTACTCCCATAAATCTGGAGGATTAGCCACAGAAGGGAAACTGGGAATTTACACTTAATTTGTACATTAAAAATGAGACAGGAGTTCTTGTAGCAGACTTAATTTCTGTTTTTTGCAGAATGCGTTGTGTTCGGAGTTCCCTAGCATGCACCTGAAGGTGCAAATGCCCAGTTACTGCAAAGCTGCACCACGCTGTTGTATTGCCATAATCCGTTTTGCTCCTGGATGTTGTTCTACAAGCAGTGGGAAGTCTGTGTCCCTCCAAGCAGCCGTCTGAGGGCTCGGGCGGGGAGGGGCCGGTCTGCCCACGGAGGGGCCGACAGGACCCGGGATGTGCCAGACGAGAGGTTCAAGCCTGAGCTTTGCCGGGCATTGCAAAGCTGGACTCAGACCCAGCCCAAGTACTGCGTACCTGCTCTGTCTCCCAGCTGGTACTAGTGAGTCGTGGCAAACTATGGGATATGTTTCCTTGGGAATTTACGTGGAAAGAACGACTGTCTGCTTGCAGTCAAGGCACACGCAGGCAGCTGGGAGCAGAGAGCAGGAGCCGTGTGAATCTCGTCCTTCCTGGGAAGGCAGGCTCAGCTCCGCCGGCCGCCTGCGCCCGGGGGCTTTCCCGCTGCCGAGGGCCCCCTTGGCCCCGGCGCTTTGTGCCGAGCAGGGGAGTCTCCCGGGGAGCGGCTTGGTGCCCCTGAGCTGAAGGTGGGTGGTGGGAGCGCTCCTCCCGGGGGGCCCTGGGCCTCACCCCTGCTTTGCATCTCAAGCTCAAACAGGTCCCAGATTGCAAAGGGAAATTCAGTCGAAGTGGCAGAAGTTCCTGTGCCTGGAAACCAGAAGTTGTGCTGCTTCAGGCGAGAGAAGAGCGAGTGGCAAAGTGCCCGCCCGCTCCTGGAGCCTTGAGCCGGTGGTGCTGGCTGGCCGGG
>NW_010546351.1:0-794 GCF_000687285.1 Phaethon lepturus | reverse complement strand
GGGACTCAGAGCTGCCCCCCCCCCGGTTTCTGGAGGGCCGTAACCACAGCTGCACAGACCTTAGGGTTCTCGGGAGCTAGAAACACTCAGACTGACTTTGATCCATTGAGCTCATCAAATCTTCTGTAACTAAATAATGGTTTAGGTGGAAAACAGGAAAATGATCATTTTGGCTGTCCAGTGTTGCAAGTGGAAGGGAAATCACGACTGGGAGGGCACTGGAGCACTCTGGAGGGTTGCTCATACGATCATACAGAGGTGGTGATTGTATCTTGGCAGCAGGCCCTTTGTTCTGAGGTTTTCAACCACTTTTGTTTGTGTAGCCCCAGATGTGTTCCAGGCCAGGCGTTGGGCTCCCACAAGTGAACGTGAACCTGCTCCCCGGGAGCCCTGATGGGTGCTGGCTTGGCTGTGGGGTCTCAGTGGGTGGAAATGAAGAGATCTGCCTTCTCTTTCTGATTTTTCGAAGTCTCTTTTATAGTGATTGAGACAGAAGATTAGTGGGGCTGAGGGCACCTGGAGGGGTGAATAAGGCACCTAGAGATGTGTACGGGTGCCTGGGGATGCTGCAAAAACACCTCGCTACGCCTTGTAAATCCCAGTAGTGTCTATTCAAACTTGCAGGCAACTGCACCGTTGCGATACGCTCGTCTGATGACCTCTTCCAGCAAGTTGTTGGAAACATAATGGGTCTGAGCCCCTGGCTGTGGTAATTTAATGCAAACACGGGGCAAGCTAGAACCAGCAGCGGTTGGAAACAATCAATTACAACCACCCGAGCACCACCGCACGCT
>NW_010546350.1:0-1044 GCF_000687285.1 Phaethon lepturus | reverse complement strand
GAACAGTGGCAAAGAAGGGATGCTTCCTCCCAGGCAGCAGCACCTCAGCAGCGAATTCCCAAGGGGAACGTGCCCGCGCGCTTCCCAAGGTGTGTGATCCCGGGCCGAAACCGTCCTGGTAAGAAAGGCAGCTCTCCAATTTGCTTTCACCACGGAGCCGCTCAGCCTCCTGCCCCCAAGAAATTGGCTGGATGCTATTTTAAGTAGAGCTGGTTGGAATTCCTTACAAATTGCTATTCTCTCCGAATCCACTGCCACCCGTTCCAACTGTGCGAGCAGAAAAAGTGTGATTGACTTTTTTCATTTTATTTTTTGAAAATGAAAGGTTTTGTGGGAAAGGGCTGTTCTTGATCCATTTCTCAATTTGAAAAAAATTGGTCATAATTATCAATATGGCTTGTTTTGACAAGTTTCAAAATAAATAAAAAAATAACCGTCTGGCTTGAAATGTCTTTTTGTTTTGCAACTCAAGCACGTACAGTTCCCAAATAAATATGTTTAAAAATGGTAAAACCAAACGCAAATTTCAAAAGCCAAACCTAATTTCTCTCTCCTTTTTTTTTTTTTAACGCAAATTTCAAAAGCCAAACCTAATTTCTCTCCCCTTTTTTTTTTTTTTTTTTTTTTTTTGAGTTTCAGTTTACAACAAGCGAAGTCGTCGACTTCCTGGGCTGAAAAAGGATCATCATAAAATGCTAACGAGACTTGAAACCACTCCTGACCTTGTTTCGAACAAAAGCTCTAGAAACGCAGTGTAGGAAAGGAAGCTGGAGGAAGGGTGGTGGAGCGAGCCCCGGTTTTGGGAGCCCCGTTTTTGGGGAGGATGAGGATGCTCTTCTCTGCTCAGCTGTGGGGAAGCACGGTCGATGCTGGCTTCATCGTTCCAGACGGACCACTGCCTCCTGGCCGGAGCCTGGCGCGGCAGGAAGGGTGGGAACGGCCGGGATGTTCAGCATTCGGGTCCCGACCCTGGGGCTGGCGCTCAGAGGACGAGCAGGGCGGGCGGAGCCGGCCCCCTCCCCGCAGCGGCGCGCAGGACGGGGA
>NW_010546349.1:6888-14690 GCF_000687285.1 Phaethon lepturus | reverse complement strand
GTCACCTGGTCATACAAGCTTTTGTAAAGAGTCTCCTGAAAGTGGTGGCAGTCAGTGACTAAACTCTAACAGCTTTTGGACTCAAGACTCTTTCTTTCAAAAGAGAAAACCAGTTCAAGGTTTCTAAAAAGCCATTAACAAGAAACTGTGCATGTATGTGTGTACACACTGAGGGGGAAGAAAGTACAGTTCTTAATGACTGTCAAGGCTAAAATTAAAAACAGGCCTTCCTCAGAGCGTGATATGCTCCTCCCTTGCAGAGGCTGTTTTGGAAATATAATTGTTCCATGCAGAAATAGATAATTATATTCCTGTCTTAGCCAAAACAGGAAATAGAGGCAAGTTTCTAGGAGAGTTTCAGCTCACAAACTCAAATGAACTGTCCGAACTGAGACTTTGCAACTTTTAGGCTTTTTCAGAATTAGGTGAACCAGGAGGGATAGATCCCTCAGAAAGGATGTCCGTTGTCCTCCTGGTCCTTTTGTTGGTAAATCTCACCATTATAATCATGGCAAGTTAGCAAATGGTTTTAATGCACTTGTCTGGAGGCAGAGATGGGCTGTTCTTTCAATGCTGGTTATTCAATCTCAAGCTCTAACACTTCAACCTTAGGTCACCGCTTTGGTGGAAGAAAAAGAGAGGCAGAAATAATCATCATAAAAGTAATCACATTCATTATTAACATGCTTTCTTCAGCTAGCTTCTCTTAGGCTGCTCTCTGCCTCAAGCAAAAGATTGTGGTCTTTGTGGTAAAGATACACAAGTCTGGCTGCCGCAGGGATGGTTGAAGTGTTATGTTTCTCTCTGCCACTCAGCACTGCTACAGAGTGGGCTGCTCAGCGGTCTGGCTTATCACCACCCTGAGAGATGAACTCGTGATAATGTTCTGGCAGAAGATTGTGGTTCCTGTGTGCTAGGAAGGGCTGTCGCGCTGCTTCTGCAGAGCAGAAAAACTCAGGTGCATAAGCTCACCCAACACAGCCTCGCTAGTCCTTCTCTAGATCGTCAGCAAGCGACCTGGCCTGCGGTCCCTCACTGTCACTCTCCCACGTTATGCTCTGTATTGTACCTGGCTGTGGCCATTAGGTTAGTCAATGGAAACAGTTCCTTGCTGGCCCAAGATCAGCCTGCATCGACGATGTTCTCCTTGTGGTTTGCTAACAAGCATATGTCAAGCACGAGGCATGTTGGGTTTTGGTGTGGTTTTTTTTATTTTAGCAGAGCTATTTTAGTGATTGAAAACTGATTGCTGGACGGGAAAAGTCATGTTCCTTCATATACAGCTATCTGCCTGCTATGTTCAAAGACGTTCAACAATTATGTTTGAAGGGTTATAGGGAAAGTAAGGACATTCATTGCAGTACTGGGCTCTTTCAAATATGAGCCCAAGACTCAACAGATCAATAATTTGAGATGGAAAATGTTATCCAATACTCAGTTAATTTAAAAGCTGTGGAATTACTTTTCCACAGCTACACTTGTGCATTGATCTGCTGCGCTTTCTGCCTGCCCTGGACGTCTTTTGATACCAGACTGTATCAGTCACTCTGAGCTGCGACGTGACACTCGCGATCTGCTGTTGAATTCTGACAGCTGTTAGGTGGCCCAGCTCGCTGATCATCCCAAGGTTCATGCTAATATGCTCATATGAAAAAGATTCTTGGAATGCTCTTCGTCCCGAGTCATCATCTATGCACCAACCTGCAGATTATTTGTATCTGCTTGGACAACATATTGTCAGTTCTGAAAGGTCCTTTGCGGGCTGAAAGATCCTATGCCAGTTGAAGTAACTTTTTCACTGTAAATTTTAACTGTGCTCAGCTGTACATATATTCCTCTTTAAGCGACTCTGATTTCCTTGCATTACACAGCAAGAGTATAGAGGTCATTTCAGAGCAGCAGGAGGCAGAAAACTAAAATTCCCCACTTAAGGTTCCGTGCAGTTTAAATGGACAGGAATGAGGTGCAGCTGAGGCTTCCTTAGGTGCACAGGGATTCACCATATAAAACAGAGGAGCAGAAGGAGAGAGGCTTGGTTTGGCTGAGCTAATAGTCAGGACTGTTAGGTAAGTGCTGCATTATTCTTGTTGGGTGTAAAGCTGCATTATAAAAGTTGTACAAACACGTCCTCTAGTCCTGTCCTATGTTTCCTTTGGTTTTTGTGTGTCCTTTCTAGCAGTCACAGGTCCTACAACTCCAAGTTAGAAATACTGATAGAAAACAGCTGACTTTTGCCTCCTTGAGGCAGGCTGTGGTGGTTATGGGGCAGAACCCGCTCAGATGGGTGCGTGAAGCACCATTGCTGTATTCCAGCAGACACCTGGTCTCAGAAAAACAACCCAGCTCTGTGTGCAAACCTACTGTGTTAAATGTGTAAAACATGAGCTCGTGTGGGAAGGTGTATAATGAATTTTTGAAGCTGAATTAATTGTGATAATTGTCAGTTCAAAGACATCCTGGAAAGAGCAGGAGATGTTCACAGCTGCGGTCCCCTGTGAGTGAAGGTGTTTTCCTGCTCTGAGGAAGACGTAGTGCTGTTTGGAAGGAGGTCCTGTACTTTCCCTTTGTCTCCAGCAACGCCAGCAGCCAGCATGGCTCTGAGTTTGCGTTGCACTTTCTGGAAGAGGTCTCAACCAAGCTAGCAAGCAAATGCGGTGACCTTTTGCAGCTCTGTTATGTCTTACTTGTGGTCTTAGATGCAGCAACTTGCATCTTGCATATCAGCTGTCATCCACTCCCTGATACAGCCCTTTCTTTCTCTGCGACTCTCCTCTGTCTAACTGGTGTCTAAACCAGCCCCTAAGATAATTTTACCCTCCTCAACTAAGTTGCAAGCCTGTGATCAAAAAGGCAGGCGCATCCAGTGCCTGAGCAACTAGACACCGCGCTGCGAATTCTTCCACAATGTTTGTGTTGGCAGTGTATTTCCTCAGCAGCAAGTTTAGTTTGTAAGAGCTGGAAGCTGTATTTTTATTCTTTGGTCTTTTCCTCCCCACTTTCGTGTGTTACTCGTTTCCTTTGCAACAAAACAGGACATGTCTTCAAGAACCACAAGTATTACCTCCGAGGTGCTAATTTACTACATCAAAGTGCAGTTAAAGCTACCTTTGACACCATCAAAAAGCCTGGCCAGTTGAGAAGAAAGGAGAGGGGTTGTTACTATGAGGTTCTTTGCAGCCAGAGGAAAGGAAATACCAGAGGCTATTAGAAGGAAATCTTTACTTAATACTCTGTGGTCTCAAATGGTTTTCCTTTTTGCCTTTTTCCATATCTGTGAAAGCATGTTTAAAGTCTTTAAACGGTGGTTATTTTAGTAGGAGTTGGCACCAATACTTAACAGGAAAACACTTGATCACTTCATATTGGTGATCACCAATTCATATTGGTGCTTAATGGTGTAATAGTATAAAGGTTTTCATTAATCTCTGTTCCTATGCTTGGCTTGAGAGACAACTTGCCCACCCCTCTGGGCATCCCCCTTAATGAGGGAGGGAACCTTCTGGCTTGGTAAAAATATGTCATTTTAAGAGAATGGAAAAAAGACATAGGATGTTACTAAAGCATGGGAAGAGGCATCTTGAAGGATGCTAAAGCAGAAGTAATGGCCTAGGGCCTGCAAAGAAGATTGGAGCTGATAGAAGTGAAGGGCTAGAACGGACTCTGAGGTCATCTGGGCCATGCCTCTACCACAAAAAATAATTAGCCGTATCTAGGTCTAGACCATCCCAGGAATTAAGTGCTTGCCCAACCTGTTCCTGAAGGCTCCTGCTGGTGGTATAATTCATAAAGTCTGTGCTAGAGCTTAATTTCCTTGTAACTTGTCTGACCTGATATTGAGCTGTGCTCAAAATACAGCACGTAACGGGGAGTGTCAGGCAAACAAAACTGCTCTGTGAGTCAGATCAGTGGTGGGGTTTGTTCCAGAACAGGGGACCTTGCTGCCCGAGGAGACTCATGATAAATCTTGTGTAGCAACACAAGAGTTATTATGAGAGAGGCATTATTGATGTTTGACATTGATATTTGTGCTTAATAAGAAACCCGAATTCCTAAAGCAGGTTAAGGCAGAGCAGGTAAATGCGTCATGTGGAGGGGCGTGATATGCGAACAGGGTCAAGGGACAGGCTGGTTCCCCTACCAGTGAGCCGTGCGGAGTGAAGGAGGACCTGCTCCCCGGCTGGGCAATGAAAACAGAAGCTGACAGTTGTGCTCTTGCATGTCAACGGCCGTGTCGAAATCTCTAGAGCTTTCTGCCTGTGCACACAGACACATGTGGGTGTGAGGGAGTTCTCTCCACCCTCCGTACTGAGCCTATTCCTATCAAATATTCATCAGAGGGAGATTTTCATCTGTACGTTTTGCATTATTCAGGCTTAGAAGTATTTCGGTGACTTTCATGTTGCCTACAGGATTTAGATACCAGGGATAAACCAGAAGCCTCTTTAATTTTCCACATTTAGGATTTCTGCTTCATTAAAATTCTTTTGAAGATTAGTCTTAATGATAGATCTTTAACGTGGAGTCTTCCTCCCAGGAAAAATAAGCTCGCAACTGAAAACAGATGAACCCACTCCAGAGAAATCTCTGCATCATCTGACCATCAGCTGTGGGTAGATGATGCAGGTAGCTATTTCTTTTCAATATTTGCCTTACCCCAAAGGGTCTGCATTTAAGCCCAGGGTGTAATAGATTGCTTCTGCATACTCCACCAGGACAAAAATATGAGAGTATTCTCCTTTGAGTAATTCTTTGAGACACTGGAACAAAACAGACAATATTGAGCCAGTGTGAACTGCGTTTTAAATTATTAGTATTCAGTACTTGTTTTTACACAGAACATTGTGGCTTGATATGTTACGGGGCCAGATTTTTCAGAGACTGGGATGCACCTGACTTGCTGCTTAAAGAGACTAAGGATGTTTCCCAGCCTCTGAAAGGCAGGTGTGCTATTCGCTGCCATAAAACTTAAATTTAGGGGCAGACAAGAGGTGGCCCCAAATTTATGGAGAACATGATGATGCTATTACATTTGTCACTTTATGAAGGAGCATATAGAGTTCCTGAAGAGGTTCACTCACCTATCATGCTTGATTACTCACTAGCAAACAAACCAGGATGTCTGACGTGAAGAGAAACGGTTACAGCATCCATATAGACAAGCAGCTCAGACTGTTTGTTACCGCTCCTGTGCTCCAACGAGAGGCACCGATGTGGTCAGAAGAGAATCGCTGAAAGCGAGTGATGTATAGACCTATGCACGGCTTCCTACTGAATTTGGTAAAGTCAGGCTGCGTTATATTGGGGTTGCCAGTGCTTGTTACCTAAAATACCAAATGAGAGAAACAGCCTGGGCAGGCTGGAGCCAGGGGACACAGACAAGCTTTGGCTGCGACTGGGGATGGTGCTTGACATCTTCAGATGTTTTTTGCAAACCTTCACTATTTCTGGCTTCTATGGAAAAAGAACCTGAAGTGCCTAATTCTGTGATAGGAAATAGATGGATAATTAAATGACAGTATTTTCAAAGATCACTTGCTCTGAGGAATCCCACCTGGGAAAGGCAGGCAGGCTCGCTTTGCAGACTGCTCTGAGGAGCTCTTGGGTTGTTTCCTTAGTTCTTAGCAAAAGATTTTCTAACTTCATCTGCTTATTTTGGAACCTGCTGCAATGGCAACCCACTGGTTTTGCATTAGCAAATCTTACTTCAGTTTAGCAAATGCATTAGGAAGATCTGAGCTAATAAAGTGCTTTTAACATTGGGAAGTTAGAGCAGGTTGACTGTTTTGATCTGATGAAAATGAAAACTATTAGAGTAATGTTTATTTTAAACCACAAGCAAAAGACAGCAGCTTAGTAGACTAAACTACAGATCTTCAAATCTTGCAGACAAGTACCACAGAGTCAAAGAACTGTTGAGCTTCAGCAGCTGTCGTTAAACCTCTCCTCATAATGTGTCCACCCTATGTGTATACTTGTTTGGGAGCTGATGTTGTGGATATGTGTGTATATGTAGGAAGAGTGTGTCCAGATTCCTCCTTTTCCTTTTTTACAACTGTTTGCGGTAGCTTTTCTGTTACTAGGATCTCAGCAAGGAAGAAGAGTTCTCATAGTTGGAGGAAAACAAACAAACCTTGGGCACGCTGTGGAAGCCTTCAACTTTGAGCAACGCTTCAAGCTGCTGCACTGAGGGCTGAAACTAACCTTAAGACAGCTGATGTGGTGATGTCCAAAAGTTGCCAAAGCTTCCCCATGCAAAAGAGCTCCTGCCATGGAAGCTCCTGGCTTTTGTGTCTCGGATCAGTGCCAACTGGAGGTGGGGAACAGCACACGGCTGCCTCCGCCGTGGGCCAGTTAGCGACTAGAAATTGCTTGACCTAGCATGTTTTGCCAATCTTTCAAAAAATGGGTGAGAAACCACAGAGTTCAAAAAAACCCCAAGTTTAAACACGTGATATAAAAATACTTTAGGCAGGCCTTGTCTTCTGACCTTCAGTTTCCAATGGAGAAGTGTGCATCTGGAGATGTACACTTAGTCTGGAGGAGGCTGAGGGGAGACCTTATCGCTCTCTACAACTACCTGAAAGGGGGTTGTGGAGACGAGGGTGTTGGTCTCTTCTCCCAAGTAACCAGCGATAGAACGAGAGAAAACGGCCTCAAGTTGCACCAGGGGAGGCTTAGATTGGATATTAGGAAAAATTTCTTCACTGAGAGGGTGGTCAAGCATTGGAACAGGCTGCCCAGGGAGGTGGTGAAGTCGCCATCTCTGGAAGTGTTCAAAAAAACGTGTGGATGTGGCACTTCAGGACATGGTTTAGGGGACATGGTGGCTCTGGATTAATGGTTGGACTTGATGATCTTGAAGGTCCTTTCCAACCTAGTGATTCTGTGATCTGGGGCTGCGTTTAGAGCCTGCAGCAGCAGGGTGCTCGCAGCAAAAGATCCTGAGGAGCTGCACGTGTCCTACAGAAGAAAACACAGCATGCCCTGCTACACTCAGTTCCTCTGCCCGGACTGTAACAGACGGACAGTCAGTTCAGCTGTAGATGCCCACACTGCAGATAACAGCTCGGATCCCAGCCCACGCAGTGGAGCCTCTTCCCAAAGCGGTGGCAGTGGGGCTGGAAGCATCCCAGCAGCGCTGGCGGGGCGGGGAGAGGGGTGAAAGCAAGGAAGCAGCTTCCAGTGGTTTCACTCCTGTTAGGGCTTTCATGAAGGGACTTCAGTATGCTTTATACTGAGATTGGGAGAGGCTGTTGTTAATTAAATAATTAGCTGTTTAAAATGTATTTATTAGGGTTTAACAGCCAGGCCACAGATATGCATCAATTAGAGCCACAACATCTGCAATAAATGTTTTTCACCCCATAATCAAATATGGCTTAATTAGGCAATGCTGGGAGAACAGTCATAATAAATAGAGTGGGTACGACTTGCCTTTATAATTGAGATTTAATCAGTGAATTCTTGTATGTTCATTGAATAATTGATTATTCTACACATTTATCAAGGATTAAAAACTCAGCGGTAGATATGCAAATCCCCTTGTATTAAATACATCTGAAATTCTCAAATACCATTTAATGCATATTAACATTCTGATTAAATCTAAATGACATACACATTGCAGATCTCACTTCTGCAGTAGGCTATTTCATTGCTATTTATCCCTTTTTTTCCAAGCTAAACTCCTTGTGTGCTTGTTGCTTTGCAAGTAGTTGTAGGAGATGGAGAGAAATAGGCCAAAGGGAAGTGAAATGGAGATGGTATCTTGTGCGTTCCTGGAATGAACAAGCTATCCTGGA
>NW_010546349.1:0-6857 GCF_000687285.1 Phaethon lepturus | reverse complement strand
CAGCAGGAAATATTTTTACACTGGCTGCTAATGAGCAGACTAAACCAAATTAAGCAGCCAAACGTATCAGAAGATGCGGTAACTGTCCCTGAAGAGTTACTATCACGCTTAGCGCTACGTGTGACAGAACGAGCATGTAGAAATGTCTGTGGACAAAAGGAAGCTAAAAAAAACCAAACCAAAAAATAAAACTCACATGCAGAACCTTAATGGTGGTGTGAGACGTGGATGGGCAGTGCCAGCGTTACCTGAGAACCAGCACAAGGTGTGTCCCACCGGCTGCTCGCAGCTCTTGCTGGAGAGACACCACCCGCTGCGAAGCCCATGAGAAGCAGCCCCGGGGGTGCTGGGGGACACTTTCTCAAAGGAAAACAGCTTCGCCTTACCCACGTCATGCTTGCAGGCGGTTTTTTTGCGAAGGGTTTCAGGATGGAGTAAGAACGTGAAGGAGCATGAAATTGTGGTTAGTGATGACAGCTCACGTCTGAAGTGAGAGCTGAGTGGCAGGTTAAGGTTGCAATTAAAAGTGAAAGCACAATTTCAATGAAGGATGGGTCACAGGACAGCACCTTGGCAAATCCCCTCGGCGTTCGTATCCTGTGCAGCTCATACCCTGTCACATGCAGCGCTGGGAGCACAAAGTGTCTCAGCTTCTGGGAAGCAAAGCACAGAAGAGTCACCGGTGGGACACACACCAAGCTAATAGTTTGGTAAAAGTTTAACTGTTAGTAGCAGAGCACGGGTAACAACAGAGCTACTAGTATTTAATTCCTCTGCACTGCTCCTTTCCCGCATTCGTGCTGGGCAGCCTGATGGCAGGAGCAAGTGTCAGCCACGAAGAGCTTTCGGTGCTAGGCTAGTCTGCAAGGTTAACGTCCATGTCATTTGACTTCTGTTTTTGTGGAATCAGTGCTTTTCACCTTTTACAACTGGTAGACTCCTAAATATTTTTCAAGTGGGGCTGAGACTCTTGATCATTGAATTTAAACCAGGGCCAGCAGTGTGCATTCCTTTGCATCTTTTGCAGATGCTCTGCAGGGCAGGTCCCTTACCTCTCCCCTCCAAGCCTTTTGTCCACAGCCTGAACACCACTCCTCTAAATTTAAGAGTAATGAGCCAAACGGCCACCGTGCAGCTTTTGCCGCGGTGGATGGCTTGCTTTATTTTCCACTTTGGGAAGCATTTCTTGCTAGCTTCAATTTGGACACAAGAGGGTGATATTTCCTCAGGAATTTGTCTACCAGTGAGTTGTGGGGTGACCAGGCTTCTAGGGGAATGTGCTCTAGAGAGAAAATAATCATGTTTTGTTTTCTTCTAACGTGGTAGGGTTAGCCTTGCTCCTGCTTGAAACTGTGGTCCAGTGCTGGAGAGTGCTTGGAGCTGGGTGGACACTGGGACACGCTGCCTCTGAGCTACGGCTCGCTCCTTGAGCGGACCTTCTGCCTGGGAAACTGCAAAACTGTTTAATCTGACCAAGAGCAATTATTCCAGGGTTTCCTCACATGACCAAGACCCTTGTGAAGGCCCCTTCCCTTATGTGTTTTCAGAGGTGTCAGCTGTTGCCATGTCTCGGTTGGGTCCTAGTCATTTCTACAGCATATGCAGCTTTCACCCGTGGAGCACAAATGCCTCAATTCCCATTGCTGACGGCACCACCTCTAAATGCTCGACGAGCACAGAGCGAAAGCAGCTGCCTCTGCCCCAGGCAGGGATTATGATTCCTGATGGTGTATGGAGCAGCGTTGAGAGAGGAGCTACCTTCAGGACAAGCACATCCTGTTTCTGCACATCAGACCTTGCTTTCCCCAAGCCACTCACCTGCAGTGTGCTAGTTCAGGGGTGTAAATCTTAGGGGTCAGTAATGGCTCTGCTTCTGAATTCCAGCCCATTCGTATCTCCAGCTTGGAGAGAGGACACAGGTCAGTCTAAACAGCCCCTGAATCACCACTTCTTGGGAAGTGACTTATGCTCAGCTTTGGAGGTGTGAAATCCTATCTGCTGCCATGAAGAATCCAGGAAGCAAATGCCAAACACTGCTGCTCCAACACCACCCTGGTCTGCTCTCGAGCCTTGGTGCACATCTACGCTGTGCTGGGTCACTGCAGGTGACTCTTCAAGACTGTTGATCTGCTTTGGTCTAACAGGTTTAGCTCCTGGTTTAGGTTTAGATTGGTTAGGTTTAGACTGGAGACACCAGTTGGCCCAGGAGCAGAGTAAGAGTCTTTTGGAAAGAATTGTCAGGTGGTGTTACGGACAAGCTTTGTCTCCTTTATAGCTGAACAAATTAAAAGGGTTGGATTCCTTTGGAGAAGGTGTCTGACATCAGCAACAGCCATTTGCCTCCAACCATGTACCCCAACCCAATCTTCCCTATAAACTAAAGGCAGTGAAGGAGCCTGAGCTGGAAATGTATTTTTGCTGTGTGCCTCTGTTGCCATTTTGAGGACTCTATGGTGACTCTACTATGTCTTGGACTCTGTCATAAAGCACCCATGACTGTGCCCTGTTCAGGGCACTCATTTTGGAAGACAGCAAGTAGGATTTCCAAGGGCCCTTGGTGTGCCCACAGCACTGGTCTTTTCCATGAACAAGGTTAATGTTAACTCTGACCCTACTCTGTACAGTACAGACAGACACAGATTTGGGACTGTCTCCCTGATGAGTTGCTGTTGAGCTCCTCTGACTTGCAGCACTGTCCTGGACCAGGCGGTCTCTCAACCTCTGGCAGCAGCAGCGTGATGAGTCAAATGTCCAGAACTCCAGGCTTTTATGGAGAGTGCTGGACGCCTCACTTGGATATGTAATCCCTGCGCTTGGAACCCGCATGAGACAATGCAAAGCAAATTACCGCAGACTAAATATATGGTCAGGATGTGTTGGAAGCTGGCAGTGTAGCTGGCTGGGGTAGCCAGGGAGGGAGGAGAGCAATGGTCAGCTTTCTCTCCATGTTGAACTGGGTAGTGCTTGGGGTCCTTTAAAAGACCAACATGGGTTTGGAAGGGAAGAGCTGGAGGAGGTTCAGCTGCAGAAAGCTGCATGAAGGCTGAAGTGTGCAATATGCTTGGGAACTGTGAGACGTGATCAGCAGCCAGCTTTGAGAAAGGATGAATTTGGGACCAGATAATCTTTCACAGCAGTTCAGAACAGGGCTTTGGCACCCCCCTGAGAATCAGGAGACGGACTACTGCTGTGATCCATTCTATGATCCATGGCTCCTTTTTGATCCTTTGTATGAGCTATACTACATGCTGGCAGCAGTTTCTCTGCGGCACCGTTTGTATCCTTCTTGAAAGAACACAACCAAAATAAAGATCAGTTATTTTGCCTGTTTTACTGTAACTAATTGCTAATGTTGTTACAGTGGAAAGAATGCTATAGAACTGAATTAGAGCTTTGTGTTTTAATTGACTTATTTTTATATTTCACCTGGTTTGCTCAGTGAAATTAGAATGGACTTTGCTTACTTTTTCTGCTCAGCGTCACTTTCTGGCCCTTTGCCCAGACCAGAAGAGCCCCAAGCTCTCCAGTACTGAATGCTGATCAGAAGTGGGGCCAAACTCTACTACAAAGCACTCTGTTTTGAATAAGGAGACAGTTATAATGACAGCTGTGACCTTTACTTTTACTCTCCTACTAACTGGAAAATCCAACCTGATGGTGCTTGAAAAATCTTTTTTTTTTTCTTGTCATTGGGCAGTCCTTGTTATTTTGAGTCATGATAGAAAGGGAATTTAAGAATTCTTGTTAGTGCTCTGAAGGCAAATACCCACCTGACCATCTTGCTTCTGCAACATTTGAGAACAGGAGCATGACCTGTTGGATGGGGTCTAAAGGTTGAAATGGCCTCTTCGGCTGAGCATCCTGCCTGTGGGCAGCACATCACCAAAACAGCTCTTCCCTGAGTCACACTGACTGTACCAATCTTTCTCCTGCTAAGTGAAGAGAGAGTGCTTCAGCTCAAAGCTTATTCATGAAAGAAACCTGCGTTTGATCACCTTTGTCCTCGCTCTGCAGGTAGAGCGATAAGTCAATAGATCTTATTTTAGGCCTTCAAAGGTAACATGCAGCTTCTGGAGTGCTGCTCAGGCTGCCTAAAAAATTCCCCATAAATATCACTTTGCTTGCTAGGCATTCATCCATCCTGGGAAAAGGCATAGGGGACTCCCCACCCACTCAAATCCAGACCAGCCATAGGCACAGCAACTCCTCTGAGAAGCACTTTATAGAAAGAGGGGAGTAGGCAGGTCAACTGCCCTTTCCCTGGTGCAGCAAGGGCATGAAAACAGATGTGTATGCTCAACAGACAAACCTTAGTGATGGGCTTAAAATCGCATGGGCCAGCTGCTGTGAATCACTTCCACTGTCACTAGTGCTGTGCACATTTCCATCACCTGAGGCTCGAGTTCTGTGTTTATTTGAAAAGTTCCCCAAGGTGACCCAGCTCTTGGCTGACCAAGGTTTGTTTCTCAGGAGACTACGCTATCCCAAGATCAGTAGGCACATATGCTTCCTTCTGCTGGAGTTTGAGGGCACTGTCGCCTTCCGTGCCGCCAGCTTTTCCGAAGCCTTCCCTGCGCCTCGGCGGAGCTGCAGAGGGGACGTGGGGCGCAGAGGAACTTGTCTGCTGGTTAGCTGCTAATGGGAGGGGGTCTGTGCTGTGCTGGGTGGCACACGGCTCAGCAAGCAGGCAACCTGGAGTGGGCTGGGTGAAGGGCGCTGTAGGTGAGCTGGTAATAGCAGAGAGATGGCAATGTTCCGTATGTTACGGCTTTCATTAGGCTATCAGTCAGTTTATCTATAGCTCTATGTATCTGCTTGCTGGAACATATTGAGTAACTAGTTATAAATTATAGTCTTTGCTGTTGTTGGCATTTCTGGTGTTGAAATCTTATGCTAGTGCTATTATTTTGCACATGTTGATGCATGTTTGCATACACAGAGTTTGGTCTCCCTCATACACATAAGTTAAGCTTTCAAAGGAGGGACACCTGTGTGTAAATATACACTGTGCTTAAAATGAATGTGTTTTTACAAGGTTATTTCCTTTTCATAAGTGAGCAGGACCATACTTGCAGCCACAAATAATTTTGCACCTTACTTTCTTGTTTGCAGTTTCCCCATGTAGGACAGAAACAGATAGATACCAGGTATTCTCTCCCTAAATGATGAAGGGAGCAACAAGGAAGCTTCAAAACCATTAAAAAATATAATGCTCTGTCCCTATGATTTACAAAATTTAATTCTGCCTAATGAGAAAGGGCTCAGCCATGGGACTGATGACCCAGAGGACAATTCAGAGCTGGAAAAAGTGTAAGAGCTCCCAGGATAAAGGACATGACATAATGTGCAATCTGCAGCTTCCAGAAATTCTTAACTGGCCGTATAAACCTGCTGAGTAACAAGAGCCCCCCTTGCCCTTGGTGGTACAGTACCTGGACATAGTAGCATAAGGCAATTCCAGCTTCAGCCACCAGTTTGGGGTATATAATAGGTCATTTACTGATTTCTTTGCTGTTTCAGCTGAGAGTGATGGATCAAATCAGGAAAACTATGAGGGCAGGAGGAAGGGGATTAAGATCTTAGACTCACCGACTCCCCCTGGGTTTTGTTCCCGTGGGTAAGTGCTGATGAGCATTCCCCATTTTGTTTCTTCACTGATTAAGCTAAGAAACCTAAACCAAAGGACACAGGAGAAAAGAGTTAAAGGCTTAGGAGATGGTCTTTGAACTGCCATGTGGCAAGGTAATGAGGCATGAATTATTAAAATTATTTCAATTATAACTGGCAGCCACATGCACCGCTTTTGCATTGGCTTTCTTCCTCTCTGTAAAAAGACAGGTTTGCAAGTGCTCATGGTTTCTTGGAAGACATCCACTCTTCCCGAAATGTTAGTTGTATAAACAGTGTAATTTGTCATTGGCCAAGCTGCTTTTGTGGTTAGGTAAGTTGAAGTGTCAATGAAATGGGCATGGCTCGGCAGCAAGACAAATTTGCTCCTTGAAAACCTGTAGGAACGGCTTACTACCAGGTTGCTGAAAGGACATGGGTATTAGTGGCCTCTAATGAATCAGAACGGTGAGCTATGAGGCACTGGTCATATGCTGCTAATAATAATAATTACAAAAATGCTTTGGCTTTAATGGAAGAAGCAATATGTTTATACCATGTATTCCTTTGCTTGTGCATAGCTTGAAAGTAGTGGCTTGAGAATTACTCTGTTCAGAGATTTAGAGGCAGTGATCAGACTGATTTATGCTCGACCTCTGTAAAGACAGGCACCACACTGTTAGCTGACTTTCCCATATTTCTTCATGATCTAAATGCCTATAGAAATGGAAATATTATCAGGCATAGCTCCATCTGGTGACTGCTAAAAATTTTGCACGAAAGCCTGTGTTTTGGGTCAGGATGAACAACCTCAGGTCTGTCTCCTTGGGAAAACTCATGTGGCCACAAAGACCAACCGGCACAAGTAAGACTTGCAGTGTTTGCTACAGCAGGGGCCTGTAGATATGTCCTGGTGAGATCAGAATTTGATGAACGCTTCAGAAAGAGTTATTTACCTGAACAGGTTTGGGGTCTTTTTTGCTACTCGTGAATTGCCTGAAGTGGAGGGGAAGGAGAACAGAACCCACTGGGGCTGAGATCAGTGAGTAAATATTGAAAGGGGAGGTACCCTGAAGCTGCATCTCTGAGCAGTTTAGTTAAACTGTTCCTTTCTACTACTTTTCTCCACACCAAGACAGTGTTTTTTCTCAGAATCAGATCTACTCCCTTCAGGAAGGTGACGGCTAAAGGCCATTGCCAGGTGAATGCGCCTCTAGTGCTTTTCTGTACTTTTTATCTTAATAGGGAAA
>NW_010546348.1:916-1430 GCF_000687285.1 Phaethon lepturus | reverse complement strand
CACTTGGCCGGCCGCTGGACTCAATTCCACTGGCACGTTAACCCGATGTCTCCAGGAGGTACTTTGGTGGCTGGAGTTCAGGGATGTTGTCAGGACATCTTTGGCTGTGTCCTGCGAAGGGGACACGTCATCTCCCCGGGAGACAGCTCCCGTCACCTCCTGGGGGACAGGGACGCGCTGTCAGTGCCCTTCGCTCACTCACTCATTTCCATCCCACTCAGACGATGATACTTTCCCATCTGGCCCTGGCTCTTCCGCTGCTGGTGTTTCCCAGGGTCCGGGAGCCGTCCCGCAGCCGCCTCCTGCGGAGCCGGGGGTCTGTGTGGGGGGGGTCTGTGCCGGAGCTGAGCTGGGGTCCGTGCCTGGCTCCCCTGGCGCCTCATTGCCCTTCCATCCCAGTCGCAGTGCTCCCCTCTTTTTGGGGTGCCTGCTTTTTGGGGGCTGTGGTGCTGGGGGGGCTTGTTTGGGGGTGCCAATGGATCCTGGCAGGGGGGGTTTATCCCCAGAGCCGTGA
>NW_010546348.1:0-640 GCF_000687285.1 Phaethon lepturus | reverse complement strand
CCTGGTGACTTTTGGGGGGGCAGCAAGGCGGGAGGGGTCCCCGGGGTTCTGCCCCGTGCCGGCAGAGCCGGCCCCAGCCTTTTGGCTGAGGCCGCAGTGTGAGGACGGAAACGCAAACAGAAATGGGGAGGCGTTGGGTGAGAAAATGTCAACAGCGCCGGCCTGGGTGCCTGGCTCGCCGCCTCCCCGGCCAGCTTGCTGCAATGTGGGCCACCAGCGGGTGGGCTCCCCCCTGCCCCGCTCTGCTGGGCGCTTCCCCCCATCACCCTCGGGTCTCCTGGCACTGAGCGCTTGCTCGCGCAAGGGCAGGGGCTGGGCCGCGGAGAGCAGGGCTCCATCCATCGCCACGCAGAGCCTCCGAGGAGGAGGAGGAGGAAGGGAGACGGGAAGAAGGCAAGGGGGATGCTGGGTGCACCCCAGGTTTGGGACAGGCAACTGGGGACTGGTGTGACTCCACGTGCCAAGGGACAGCCAGGGCTTTTCCAGCATTTTGGCTTTGCTTTTTAATTGAGGCATGGGCTGGTAAATCTTCACATCCCCCTAACACCGGGGTGTGGGGCACCCATGGACCATTAATTGGGCACCTTGTCCTGTGCCTGGCAGGGGGGCACCAAGTTGGGCCAGGAGGTGCCAGGCAGAT
>NW_010546347.1:1776-17985 GCF_000687285.1 Phaethon lepturus | reverse complement strand
CGGTTCCTGCGGCCCCTCCTTGCCCGCTCGCTCCCTCGGCTCTTCAGGGGCCTCGCTCCCGGCTGCAGCGCTGCCCTTGTACCCTGCAGCCCCGCTGCCCATCTGCGCTGGTGTCCCCTCGCCGCCCCAGCGCAACGTTCCTCCCGCCGCATGCAGACACGCCGCGGTCCTGACCCGTGACTCCTTAATCCCAATCTCTCTTCTCGCCCGTCTGTGGGATTACTGCAAGGAGGGTGGGGAGACTCTGTGATATAAACATACTATCCTCGGAGGCGAAAACAACTCGAGGCCAGACAGATTCATTGCACTGGTGACTTAAACTAGGTGAAAAGTCGACAGAGTTACTCAACATCACATTCTCAAACTGTTGTTACATAAAATAAACAAACCTTCTAGTGATGTTTTGTATAGGCTCCAGCCCAGACCCAACCCCACAGATCAGGTTCAATCCCCAAGGGATGTCAGGGACATAGGTCTTCTGGCTTGCAACCATCTTCCCCTACACATCCACCATGGCTGAACTCTGGCGTTTGTCTCCTCTGTTATAATGTACTAACAGGATTGTGCAGGTTTTGTTCAGTTTTGTTTTGTTTTTAAAAAATTGTCGTTAAAGAAAAAAGAGAACAAAACCTTTTTTTGGCTGCAGCTATCAGCTCATTTTTGGTTGCTTTCTAACGCCAAGGCCAGCAGGATCCAGGAATTCATCTACTGGTGCCAGCAAGAAAGCACTGACCCAAACAAGGGAGCCAGAACTTGGACTGCAGTCCTTGCCAGGGATCAGCAAGAGGCCAGAGAGCCCATGCTGCTGAGTCATCACCGCTCCAGCTGCTACAAGCCTTTTCTGGGGACGCGGCTGTTGCTAAGATTCCTGGGAGCTGACTGATTGCTCCTTCTATAGTCATGTAACACACACACATACACGTCAAAGGAGCAAGGAACAGCAGCTGGGGCCAGCTCAGAGCGAGAACACAGCCTGCTGGCCGCGAGCAGCCAGGCTGCCTGGCTGTGCCCCGCGGGAGCTGCTGCTGTACCGAGCTCCGGGCTCCTCTTGCAGGGCTAAAGCCACCTCACTCCCAGGGAGCTTCTCCTGTCACCACTCATGGAGGTGTTTCAAAAGGCAAACAGTCCAGGCAGTGGTTCTGTACAGAGGTTTCTTTCACTTTGTACTTGCACATTTCATCCCGTTTGCTTTAGATCAGAGAGCCAGAGGCATTAAGAGGTAGAAACATGCTTAAAATCTATGTATTGCATTCCTTGCAGGGCCAGTGTTGGGTCATTCCCTTCACACGGTAAATAAATAATGTTCAATCCGCAGGCACATAAAGTGAGCACTTTCCAATTCTGAGGCCCAGAACCAAAATTAGTGACGTTTCTTATTAAGCCCCATCAAGTTTGAGAGTATTCTGCAGCCTCACACATTCCACAGGGAGGGAACGCTTCTTTGGTGCACATCCTATGTATTCCTTTGCCCAATTCAATCTTTTAAATCTTTCTAATCTTTTTATTCTCCTGTTTTTTTAATCATCTGCCCCAGGTACTCACCTCCCTCAGATGTTGCAGTTACCCTTCTTTCCTGCTCCACATTTGACACTCAACAAACTAGAGGTACTCAGGCTTTTAGACCTCTCCACTCACGTCTAGGTTGTTAGAGCCTTAGGGTATGGGACCTGTCTTTTCTCTCCGACATCATGGATTCCAAAGGAATAACTAATCATACTAACATTTAATAATAAAACTAATAATTCCAGAGCCCAGCCTCCCTGCTCCTTTTTATCAAGTGTCTGTTGAGGTGCCAAACTGAGAATTACGAATTGCCAAATGGGGTTTCACTTGAGTTTCGCAGTCACTTTTCTGCAGTAGCACCTCAGAATCCTAACCATGGACCAAGACCCCTGTATAGCGTAGTGCTGGGAAAGGGTCTCTGCCTCAAAGTGTTCACGGTATAAGTGTAAGAGAAGAGACAAGCAATGGGCAGAGATAGACAGGGGAGGCCCAGCAGGCAGTGAATTGGTTTTGGCCAGCATGGCAGGAGTGAGCAAGAAACCCAACTGAATTTTAGGGCAGATTCAGGTCAGGAAGGAGGGATTCTCTGAGATCCTCAAAAAGACAATTTTCAACTCAATAGTTCCTTTTTGCAGGAGACAATAGGCACCTGTGGCCATTTCTCAAAAGGAGCTTTAAGTATTGCATGAGATCAGTAGCACATTTAAACCCACTTCTGTCCAAATCAGCACAGAAATAGTCTCTTGGCATATGAAATCTGTTTATGTAGACAGATGTAGGTGTAGCCAAATGTAGACATGGGTACACTTACCTGTTAAATGTTTTGAGAAAGCCGGTAATAAATCCTATACATACCAATATGGAAATAAGTACATTCTAAATTGCTCAAGGTGGATGTGGGTAATCTCCATCACACCAAGTGTAAGAAAAGCCTGAGGGACATAGTGAAAGCTGTAGTGAAAAAGTGCTTGGGGACTTCGCTTAAAGAAGCCACTCTGTACTGATTGTAAAAGGACGGATTAAATAGGATCAGATACAATTTTTCTAACTTTTTATACAGTGTTTTAAGTATTGTAGAAAACAGAGGGGAAAAAAGCACAACACACACAAAGTTTCTAATTACTTGCATATGCAGATTTGGAAGCTGCATTTGGCTTGTAGTATGGCATTATAGTGCTGTGACAGTGTGCCTGCATGGATGGCGAAAGCCATGTATGGTGAGGCTTATCTCCTCGTCCTTAAAAAGTTCTGCAGTTACATCATCTGAATTGTGCTTTTTTCTTAAGTAGGAGTGTTTTTCTGCCCCTAGAGTGACCTGCTTTTCATAGGACAGGGGACTTTGTCAGGTACTGCTTGCAGAAGCTCACCATCAATAAAACTAGGAAGAAAGTGCACCCTGAACTAAAGATGCTATACAACATCCCCCATTCTCCAATTTAGGGCATTTTGGTATCACGAGACCCCTTAGATGCATTGTAAAGCATCAGTCACCACTTGTATTTCAGACCCATGTCTGTCTGCTATGGCTGGGATGGCCGGTAAAGGATGCCCGGGAGCCCCTTAGGCTGCAGCTGACAGGAAATGTTAACACTGCCTTTGAAGGAGAAGTCAAGCTCCGTTCCACTCCGAGCCATACGGTGGTTCAGCCAGTCCTACTGAAACCATCTCTAGAGCCATCAGATCTTCCAACCTACTACTTGGTGTCAAACCTCCCATATTCAAACAAGATAGTAGAGAGGCCCATGAAGAATTGCTGCCCGTGCATCTATCTGTGACTGAAATCTTGGACAGTCTTCAGCAGAGGTTCAGGTTTGGTCATGGTACGGAGGGTGCTGGCAGCACAGACAGCCAACCTCCTTCAAACCCACGGATAGGGAGAGAACTGTTGTATTCACTCTTCTCGGTCTGCCTGCAGTGCTTGCTGCAGCTAGCCTCAGCGAAACTTTCTTACCCCAGACACTAGTGATATTTAGAGAGCCTGTGAAAAGAATCCTTTCTGTTTGTAAGAGTGTTCGCATGAGATGGTAGTGGATATCTGCTTCCTCTGCCTTCAAAGAAGTCATGTGAAGAGCCCCAGAAGGCTCTAGCCTTCCCCCAATACTTTCTACATCAATTCTAGGTCTTGACATTTATTTTCAGGGCCTTCTGTGAAACTATCCAAGAATATCTCAGAAAAGCCTCTTTCTTTGCATGTTGATAGCACTGTTCCTCTGAACCCTGGGATAATGAAAGACAAGGCGTTCTCTACAGCAGGGTCATGGATTTACAGATCGCTCTGCTTGAAGATATAAATCTCCATTCTCTGGCTTTACTGAAGACAGATCTGAAAACAGCAAAGAAAAAACGAGAAGGTGAAAGAAAAAAAGAGATTAAAAAAAAGTAGGAGTGAAAAGAGCTAAAGCAGTGAGAGAGCAGCAGTGAGGAAAGAAACAGCTTGAAAATGACAATTAAATCAGTTATAATGAAGAAAAAGATTTTACCTTTCCTGAGATGTGGGAAAGAAAGTAGCCCAGTGGGATGCCATGCATTGCTCTGCTCTCAGATACTCTAGAGGGAGCATTTATGAGCACATGGAGAAAGGAATTCCACGCAGTACAAACAGAGATGCTTATATAGGTGATGTCCCTGCTTATACAGCTTAGGCCAGTCTAGCTCTGTGCAGACTTTCAGTCCGATATATAAACAAAACAAAGTTCTGTGCCACAGGGTTCCCAGCTGTTTTCTAATGTCATTCACAAGAGCATTTGACTTGATGGATCCATGTGACATCGCACTCCAAATCACAAGACTTTTATGTCATGTAATTTTTAGCCTTTCTCATGTTTCCATCCTGCAGCTTTAAAATTACGTTTTCTCCAGTGCACTGTAGCGATATACTCTTTCCAAGGTCATGCCACAGCTCTCAGTGTAACAATACTAAACAACTACAATATCTACAGATACTGAGCAGATCTCAGGGACACTGTGAGATTATATTAATGGGTCTGGCATGGGGAGAGATATCTCCACTCCCATGCACATCCTTTTGAAGGCCCACAAACCTTTAGTCCAAGAGATTTAATAGGATTGTAATAGGATTGTAATTCTTGGAAGTGTCATGGCACTGCTTTAGTGTCAGCGTCATAAAGGTTTTAAAAAGGGTAGTTAATCATTAATTGGTTTGTGATACTAGAACACGCTATTGATTAAAATTATAACATAAAAATCTAAATAAAACACACATATCCACCAGCATTTTACAGTGCCGATCATTAAATTAATGTTAGGTCAGTGACTGCTATATTCCCTTGTCCAGTGTTTGTAGCACTTTAGCCTTACCAATGGACAAAATGCTTTTCCAGATTTTCTCTGCATAAACTATTAGCAGTTTTTTATTTCACCTATGGTAGGACCATCTGTTTTTGTTTTTGCTTTACTATATTAGAATCCACCTAAAACTTCTTTCCCTCTTCCATATATAAAGTAGTCCATTTGCAAAATCATGATGCATCCCCATTCCGCAGCAAGGATTCAATCACAAAATGCTTTGGTGAATTTTAATGTTAGCAAGATCTAGTTTTACAGACCATATTGCACTACATTTAGAGAGAAATTTGAAACTAAACCTTAACTGTTGTTCTGAACTCAATGAGCAAAAGATGTTTCTGAAGGCATAGCAGCTCACAGGGTTCAGTAATACACAACAAGGCTCTAAGTCAGGAATGTATTGAGAAGTGATGCCTCACAGTGGAGCGTGAGTTACTGGCTGATTGCAGCATCACTGTTGAGCAGGGTACTTAATCACTTGCTCAGCATTAATACATATATGGAGAGGTTAAAGAGAATTAATAGAGGGCAGGGAAGCACCCAGCTTAAAAGGGGGCAAAAGCAGACTTTGACATTGTAAGCAAGCCAGCTAGCTTCAATATCTGAAAGAACACCAGAATAAATTATCAAATAATCAATTCATAAGCACCTAGAGGATATCAAGGTAATCTAGGACAACCTGGGTTAATTTGTTAAGAACAAATAATATCAAAGCAATCTGAATCCCTTTTTGACAGTGTAATTGCCTAACAGTGAATGGCAAAATAATAGGTATTTATGTCTGGATTTCAGTAAGGATTTCAACAATGTCTCATCTGACCTTCATCTAAGCATATGGCAGAAATG
The DNA here is from genome assembly GCF_000687285.1 of Phaethon lepturus. Lineage (NCBI taxonomy): Eukaryota > Metazoa > Chordata > Aves > Phaethontiformes > Phaethontidae > Phaethon > Phaethon lepturus. The sequence continues at coordinate 12,330 of NW_010546347.1, read as the reverse complement.
TGATGTAAATTAAATCATCATGAAATAGGAGCACAGTTTGTGAAGATACACTTTTAAGGAAGAGTTCTAAGTAGTTTGCTGTCAAATGGGTGGCTAGCATTTAAAAAGGAGCTTCCATACAGGTCTGTGCTGGTCTTAGTCAAAGATCAGAATTTGTAAGCTTCTGGGTAATGGAGAAATGACAAAAAACTGTTTCAGTAAAGGCAAGTGACATTCCTTTCTTTGTGTCAGCATAGATTAGACAGAGCTCTGTGAGCACTTGTTAAGATATACTGCCTTAGAACAAGAGCAATCTCTGAGAACCCTTCCAGTCCTACGTGTCTTTACTTTCTATTTACTTAACTATTTCACTGAAATGGGACTTTTCTGCTTGATGTTTTTATTAAATGGCAATTTTGTAAGGCTGTTTTCTTTCCAATAGCCCTATGTAACTTTTCTTATAACCTCCGAGTAAGGGCATGTGAACAGGTTAAGCTGGGGTGGTTGATGTGTCTCTCAAAATGATACAGCCCCTCTCCTGGTTTGACCAGAGGGTAACTCATGCTTTTGTATGCATGCAGGCCAGGACGGAGCCTCCGCAGGCTTCCAAACTCCTGAGCTACCCACTTCTGTGCAGCTACTATGGTGACATTTATGCCTCAAGTTTTGCCTTTCCAACTCTGTGTCTCTAGCCCAAGAAAATGTTTAATAAATCGTATACGTGAACTAATTTTGGTATGCAAATGTAATATTTCTGGAAAAGGGAATATGTTTTTGTCTATGGCACTAGATTTTTAATCTTACCTTTGTGTATAGCACAAGCATAAGACAGGAGTTTGGGCAGCTGAAGGGAAGATGGGTAAAGAAAGTTTTCAGGGGTAAAGGGGTTAAGTACACGTGAACCAGCAGCTATCAAGTTTTCTGCCGCAGCCAGTCTTAGGGATGAAAGACTGATTCTTGCCTTGATGTGTGTCCCAGATTCTTGTTGGCAAAACCTGTAGCCACACACTTATCATTTTGAGTGTCATGTGTCACACAGAGAATGGAGACTAAACTGAAGTATGTGCGCTGGAGCTTGTGACAGCAACAGCAATAACAACTAAAAAACCTCAGCCCATACCAAATCCTAGAATCAGAACAATACAAAGATGAATTCATTTCAAAGGGCTGTGTGGTGTCTGACGGGGGGTCATTTCAAATCATCAGTCACAGTTGTCATAGTCAGGTTCTATAAAACATGAAAGGAGCAGAAGAAAGCCCTGCATGTACACACACACACACACTTCATGTCACAACTGTTCAGGTATTCGGAGAGGAAAGAGAGCTACACAACTATATGCAAATATTCTCCCCTGGACACAAGTAAAGTACTGACAACACCCTTAAACTGCCTCCCTCCCCCCGAGTTACTTTCAAATGTTTGATGCATTTCCTTATAGAAATTTTATTGTCCTCCCTCCTAAATAGCCTCCCTGTGACTCCATGGCCGCAGCTCTCACTGTGTCATCCGCACGACGAATAAGGGTGTAAGTCCTGGCTGTGGAAAAGCTGCAAGTCAGAGGCTTTTGCAGTTCTGCCACCTTCTTTCCCAGCCAAATTGTGCATGGGCATGGGCATACAGGGCATGGGCATGCAGGGCCTGGTTCTAGCACAGATGCTTTAAGTAGATGGGAGCTGTGCCTTCTGCTGCTGAAATAGCTGTTGATTTATTAAAGCATGAAAAATCCATATCTCAGATAACTATGGTCAATATTTGTGATCTAACAGGAGGTTCCTAAATTCATGTTTATACTTCTTGACAAAGATGTTGTCTTTGGCATGGGACAGGGCTACAAACGGTTAATGTACTGCCCTAAGATAAAGGTCATTATTCACTTACTCCAGAGGCTCGTATTAAAAGATTCAGAAAAAAATATTTTGTAAAAATTCTCTCTCACTACTGAACACAGAGTTGTTCTGAGTGACTTTACTGATGGACATAATTGCCTACGCTGATATGCCTGTGTAGGTAAGGGAGCGAGCTGGGTGTTGCTCTGTTTTGCATCTCCATCACATCCATGGCAGCTGGGCTGTGATGGTGGCTCAGGATAGGCAGAGCTTAATCAGGCTAGAGACAGGTTGTGCAGTGAAGCCCAAGGAGGGAGTGGGGACCAGTCTGTTTTCTGACCATGTTATGTTCTCCTGAATTTGGTACTCCTCTATTCTGAATCCTTGTTCAGCTTAGTGAACTGGTGGTGTGAGGATACCCAGCTCCTACCCCTCTCTCCATTGTCCTTTGAACACTATCCCACAAGTGACCAGCTGAAGAACATAAAGATCATAGAGGTCATTTTGTGCTGGATGTAGCACAAACCATAGATCCTCACCAGGTGTTTCTGGGTCAGTCATGTAAGGGGTGGTCCAGGGCTGAGTGGGAGCATATTTTTAAGCTTTCTCTTGAGTTAAAGAGCTTAAACAGCAGAAATTCTCTTGCATCCTAGACAAGATAATTGACCTCATTGTTAAACTTTCTTTGTGTTTACCTAAATCTGCCTTGTGCCTGATTCAAACCACCAGATAGTGATATGCCTTTTTCTTAAAAATGATACAGTCAAGCACTGTCAGAACTCTTTCATATATATCCACTTAGAGACTCTAAACAAACTACCTTAAATGAACAGATTAAGCATCCCGATCTGTTATGGAGGGATACGTTTTACGGTTCTCGTATGATTCCTGTATCTTGCTTCAGAATTCTTTTCAGCTGATCAGCATACTTTCTTCAGATGTGTATATTTGGTTTCCTCTCATCATCTCTAAATATTCTCCCAGGTCCCTGCAGTCCTGGAGACACTCCTGTTTTGGAAGTTCTTGTGCTAGATAGATGACTTTGCACTTGACTGTAGTCAGACGTGTGTTGTTCGGCTAAGCCCACCTTATGGAGCTCTCCAGGTGGATCTTTATAACTACCATGTCCCATCATTATTTATTTCTCTGCCAATTCTTCTGTCACACAAATGGATTCTCTGATTTTCTTTTAGTTAATTGATAGAGATATTGAGTAGTTTTGCACCCAAAACAGATTTCTTAGGTGCTCAGTAGAATAACTCACATATAATGATGATTCCCCATTTACAATTACTTTGTTATGATGTATCAGTTGAGTGGGAGCTGTATTTATTTAATAAGGGCAACATTGATTTGTGTAGTGCTATTTTTTATCAAATGCCAGAAAAGACAAGCTAAGACAAGCTGCCTTAGAGAGACCTAAATATATTATATCAGTACCAGTTACTTTATCAACCAAATTTTGTAAAAGCATCAAAAACAGTGTCAAGGTTTTTGGTGGGACAAGATATTTGACATTGTTGCATTGTTGGTATCAATCATGCCACCTTCTTTTTATACTTCATTGATTGCTTCTCAGTTTCACAGAACTAATGTCAGCCTAAGCAGCCCAGAAGCCACACAGCACACTATTTAGCTTTGTAAATATTTGCACACATCAGGTTATTTTCTCCAGTGCACTAGAATTGTCTTGGTATTCTGAAGTTTATTAAACAGAATTGAAAATTAAAGATTCAGGGTGGCATACACCTCACCTAACATTAGCTTTCTAAACCCTAGCACCTTGTGTAAGTTAGTCACTAGGCGTCTGTGCTCTTAGCAGTTTTACAGTTTGTAAAGTATATTTCTGAGTAGGTGAGATGAAATGCCAGAGGATGAAATGTCCTTTGGGGTGCTGTTTCTTTGACTATGAAATGCATGAGGTGAGCAGTTTATTTCATCTTTTGAGTAGCTGGTCAGTTGAGATGCTTGCCAGCCTCAGAAAGTTCCTCATTCCTTTTTTTAATAGTCTTGTTCCCAGACAAGCATAATAGTTTTTACTCATATGACCAGACCATGTGGTCTCTAAATACTTCCTTAGCTAAGCATCCAGCTTCTCATTTTTATCCCATAAACTAACACAGATACACTGATATGTCTTTATTACATACATATCTGCTGAGATACTTTGGTGTCCAGGCAAGGCAATTGATCACTTAGGGACAGAGCCTGCAGCCTTTGACTGAAGAAAGGAGATAATGTGGCCCTTCATTTGGGACTATTCATACAAAGAACGGCTGCAGACCTGTGGTCTGTACACATCGCATGGCATAGGCCAATGTGCAGTTCCTACATCATTACCAATGGAGGCATCAGGAAGTTAAAGGAGATATAATGAAAATTATTCCAGTACAGTATAAAGCAAAAGGTAAAGGGAGAAAGAATGGTTACAAAAAAGTTGAGGATTCATGGAGTGCTGTTTCAAAAAAAGACATGTTCTTTTCTCTGGATTTAAATTTCCCTGTGTTAACCAAATCCAGTAGCAATGGATTTAATAAATATAAGGGGTTTTTACAGTTTTCCAGTATATAAAAGTATAAGAAATGTTCTACTGAATCAGACTAAAGGTCCACCTAGCTTAACTTTCTCCTTCCAACAGTGCCAACTGGTGACTGTATTTAGGGAAAGCACATGAATATTTGATAAAAAGAGGTATTAATACAAATCATCATTGCCCTTATTAAGCAAATCTGGTTCCTTGTGGGCCACCTTGGGGAGGAAACTGCTGAGGCAGTTGCCCTCCTACCTGCTGTTGGGATAGCTCCTTGTGGACATTTTGGAAAGCACAGGACAGTCTCTTTTTGTCCAGTTGTTCTTCAAGCTGTTGTTTCTGGAGTCATGAGACTGAGCTTTCAGCATTTGTTACATGGACACATCTTCATGACAGCAGATAAAAGATGGAAGAACTGACCCCTTTACAATTTCAGGAATCAGACTTAGAAAATTAACAGCAATGTTAGTATTCGAAAATGCCTTGTTATTTTAGTCCTTGACTTTTGGTACATGAATGCTTAGCACTGGCTAGTGGCTATGGTTAGTCCATCTGTGCGTCCTCTTCCTAACTTTAAAATGCGGAGAGTACTATCTGCCTCCTTCATGGGATACTGTCATTATGGATATTTTAAAGATTATGAAATGTTCAGATACTGAGGAATAGGCTCTATCCAACAATCTGACCTAGAGATATAGAAAATAAAGAGATTTCCAAGAAGTGGCTGGAATCTCTTCTTAAAGGGGAAAAAAAATCACCATCTGAGGAGGTTGTTAGAGCATTGGGAAAATGAGCAAAATGTGAGCGTGACCATTACAAAATAAGAGTGTGGAGACATCAGAAGAAAGATTAAAAGGAAGCTTTAAGCAGGACATTTTCACAGATGTGGTTATAAGGGAATCACATGGGAGTGGGAGAATTCTGCCCAGAGCATCCAGTGGATGGTCATGTTTTTTCTGCTTTCAAATTCCAATGTCACCATTGACTGGCTGTGTGGCTCTGAGTAAGTCATACCAAGAGGCACCATCTTCTTCATCGGTGACACAGGGGTAGCAGGGAGGAAGGAATCTCACACCTCCCTTCCTTTCAGGAAGGGAGGTGTGAGATTAGAGACAGGGAGATTACATTAATTTATGTCTGAAGCATTGTAAGCTCTTCATGGGGATATACTAAAGGAAAATCAAAAATACTACCATTTGTTAGTCATTACATTGACTAGAAAAAATTGGAAGAACATGGACTCTCCATTGTTATTTTAAAAATAGAATGGATGTTAGTTATCATTGATGGAAGAGAGAGAAGTAACACAGGGACAGTTGTTCTGGTGCTGGGCCATATCACCCGTTTGATCCCTGCAGAGTTCAGCAAGAGGTATCTGGCATTCTTTACCATAAAGCAGGGACAGAAACAATTGTCATCTCCAGCTGTGCCTCAAACAAGTCCTGGAGCCACCTGAGGATGAATAGCTTATTCAGGCTTTGACCACTCCTTTGAGAGGAAGAAGTGCCAGGTGTGATGTGGCTTTTGGAAGGTGGGAACCTTAGGAACTAAATTAAGAATAGGTAGTTCCCCTGGTCAGCAGGGAGACATCGCCCATGGTCTCTGCCCTCCCAGGCAGTGTTAGAACAGGCACCAAGTGCTGGAAAGCATGGCAAGGACATTGCAGAACACCTGCACTGTCCGGAGTTCAACCAGCCTTTTTCCACGTGGACACCCATGCTCCCTGCCCTACTTTGAATAACCTAAACGTGCCTTCAGCTGCTGTGTTTCAAGAGACAAACCATGGATATCTGGCACCTGTATGAACCATCTCACTGGTTCATTAAAAGAACCAGAGTGCATTATAAAGACCTTTAAGGAAACCTGCTTGTTGCCAGATAATTTAGCAGCTGCCCTGGTGGTAGACAGCAGTTTGTTGGTCTGGATTCCCACCAGCTTTCCTCTGCCTGTGACACTATCGCTTCTTTGCCCCATCCGTTCCCATTGTAGCTGTCTTATGTTTAATATTTAAACTCCGCGTTCCTTGAGCAGGGCCCATTCTTTTCTTCTCTGTTTGCACACTGGCTAACACAGTGGGGTACTGGTCCGTGACCAGGACCACTGGGTACTATGCTAATGATTATAATGGCAGTAATTAATAATGCTTTGTTCTTTGATCTCTGGGCTTGCCAAGGCAGTCAGCTGCTGCAATTGTTCTCTGCCCTAGGGCTGAGTGTGTAGTCAGGTTGCTTTTCTGGTTATCTGGTGGTTTCATCTTGGTGCCCCCTCCTATATGCTGACCCTGCCTTCAGACTGGGAGACTGGAGTCTCCTAAAATGGTTTTGAGGGCAGCTGGGCAGGCTGCCTTTGGATCCGCTCCTTCCATTTGGAATAGCTTGTGTTCCTTTGTGTGCTCTACTGTTAGTGATTTCTCAATACTCACACCAGCTCCACAATAAGGTGTCCACATTTCTCTGCTATGCTGCTGCCTAGTCATGATATAGCAGTGTTTTTTACACCAATAAATATATGGATTATTTGTGGGTTGCTTGTTACTTCCAAGTCCTTATATCCATACACAACTTCTGTTGGTTGGCCAGGGATTTCAAGGGGAGAAATCAGAAGCAAGAGCTATCTCTGAATGACTAACCTGAACATCTCAGGAGATCCAGGGAGCAAATCTGAGAGGATAAAATGGTATGATTTGTGTTTCATGTCATAAATCATACATGCTTGTTGCAGTGTTTTTGGATGCACTACCAGGGAAAGTTGTATGTGCAGTCCTGCAAATGTCAGTGGAGACTGTGTGAGTTCCCTGTGCAGACATGAAGCACAGAGGGAGATTCCCCAGAACCTGAGCAAATGGCTTCTCCACTTAGAGCTTAAATTCTCCTAATAACAGAAGTGATGAAAATACTAACTGCAGTGAGAATTTTTTTTTTCCCTTTTTAAAAGCTTGTTCAAAGGCCAGTACTGGTCCCTCAACAATCGAAGAGGCTCTCACCTAACTATCCCAACAGGTTGCTGAACTGTATCCTGCTGATACCAGCCATGCTGCCAGGTTCTGAGTGGAGTCACTGAGACAAGCCAGCTAAAAATAATATGGATACCTGAGGTCCTAAAGAGAGACTAGAGATAGGTGTGGCATCTTCTCTCCAGCAAGACCTCTAACACTTTCTCCAGAAGTGGAGTGGTGCCATCAGCTTGGAAGGTTTCTACAGCTGTGATACCACTTAGATCCCCATATACCGGAGTGCCATCAGGAGGCAGAGTGTGAGGAGGTAAGAGTCTGGAAAAATGGGAAATTAAACGCTCTTGTCTTTATTCCAGACTCTGTCAAAATCGTTTCCAAGCCACCCAGAACAGCCTAAATACTGCACAGGTTTAACATCTAAAGAGGAAACTAAACTAGTGAGTCACTCCAGGAGGGTTGGACTAAGGCAGCAGTTGGAAACTTCATCCCTTCATCAAAGCCACAGGAGAACAGGGGATGGCCTGGACTGGCAGGATTAGAAATACAAGGGCGTTAGAGAACATGGCAAGAGAGCTAATGCAGCTTTTGGTGACCTGCCTGCACAAACAACTATGACAGAGAGCTGAGAAATGTGATATTTGTGCTTGTGTGAGAACCAGCCCAGTGGAATGGTTATTATCATCTGCTGCACTGGACAGCACGTGGTGGAAAGTCAGGAGAGATCTCTTCTAGCTGGAGAATGTGACGTCCAAAAATGATTGATTGTTTCTCAGGATTTGCTGAGTTTTCCAGGTTATTCAACATAATTTCAGCTGCAGTAGTGGAGAGGACAAAAACTCACTTGTAGCAAACCTGTCTGTTCATTTTGGAGTTCCAGAGCAGGTCATATCTGACACAAGGCTTCAGTTTTCTTGTGAGGTCTTTTGAGGCATTTGCAAGCACCTTGCCACATCCAGGTGCCATTTTGCTTGGGGAAAATGTTTCCTGCTGTGAAGACAATAAAAGATTTCCTTTCTGAATTCTCATACTCCCATCCCCTCCTCTTGGCAAAGCAATCAATACCTCTAGCAATGGATTCAGCCTTGCAGATGAACTGTGGGAAGAGAGCTGAGGCCCAAACATCTCACCCTGCCAGGTCCTTGCTGGCTGGACTCCGCAAGTCTACAAAAGAAAGAAGATCAACGTAAAACATCTGAAAAGCAGAACTTGGAACAGTCAACATCTGAATGCTGAACTCCCGAGAGTTTATTTTCCAAACAAGATGCGGCAGTGCAGGAAAGAGCCAGAAACCTTCAGTTCCATTTTATTAGTGCATTAGCAAGAATCACCCATTAGCTCATTCTCATCTTGCTGCTTCACTTCATGGATTTCAGATACATTCTGATGTCTTCCCTGAGACAGTCTGTGCTGACCCCTTCTGATCCCTAGCCTGTCCTCCAGATCCTCTCCTTGCACCTAGGAAAAGAGGGATGCCTTCCTGCAATCTTGGAAGAATTGAAGGATCCAAGTGCATTTAAATGCTGATAAGCAAATGTCTTTGAAGGGCAGAATAACCCCTGATGCAGGGTCACACCATCGTGTGTAGAGCTGTTCATTCTTGTGCTGTATTGATGTTTCATTCCCGTTTTCTTTTGTTTAGTGAAGGGTTCACAGTCCTTCCCTTTTCATAAAGGGACTTCGGTATTTATTATGAACATTCAGACTCCCTGCTCACGGGGCAGTGAATGAGCATGTAGTAAACAAGTAAGAGCCTGTGTAAACAAGAAATGAAGACAATTCTTTATTCACCTCGACCACAGAATCCTGAGTCTCTGAAATCTTGGCAACCCCCAAACTCAGAGTTCCTCCCTCCACTGGGATGAGACATTAGCTAGTGTATCAAGCAATTACATAGGGTATTTTTTTCTGCAGAGCTGTGACATCATGCCTGGCAGCTCCCCAAGGCACCAGATCCAATTACCTGAGTCACCAGCAAAGGGAAATTGCCAAGGGGCTGTCACTGAATCCAGCTCTAGTGAATGCAAGAGCAGAAAAAGCGAAGTGAAATGGCTGACAGCAGACAGGGGGAGGGAGAGGGGCGGAAAGGAGCAGCAGCAGCAGTTCCTCATCAGAAAGATGGAAGGAGAAATGGATAAGGAAAGGATGAAAGAAATCCATGGAGAAGTAGCTAAGACAGACCCGCAGGGGAAACTCTGTAAGGGGAATTTCCGTGCATTCGCTCTGTCCCACGTAAGAGATGATCGGAGCCACTAGATTGACACAGGTCAAATGCTTTTGGAGGTTTTTTTTGGTATGTAATTTAAAAATTAATCTTCACTGTCGATGGAAGCAATGCTCTTTTCTTTTGTGATCCCATCTGGAACCTTTTCTAATTTGCTGCGTTTTCCAGCTTTCTGCTAAAGCTGTTTTCAACGGACCTCCTCGGTGCTCACCGTTCCCTGCCCTGGGTTATGTTCCCTCTGCAGCTGCAATATCTTCCTTGCCTGGAGGAGTTTGCAAGGAGTACAAGGTTCCTCTGAAGTTGGCACGTGGAGCCTTGTTTTCATAACCAGGCCTCTGGAGGCTTCTGTTAATTACTTCACCAGAATTCTTATATATAGCAGCAAAATGAAATTCCCCCAACACAAGGAAGAAATATCGGCCTCCATTGCTTAAGGAGCCCGCACTGAAGTGGTGACTTTAACACGCACAAAAGTGTACCAGCCGTTATCGATATCAAAACCTCGGCATAAGTAGGTTCCCTATAAAGATCACATTTGCAACCGGGGAAGTACTCACAGGGAGAATTTCATCTGCGTGCGGCATAACCAGCTGCAGTCCCAGAAGGAGGTTTTATGTGCTGCACGCAGGCAGCGCGCATACAGAGAATTAGACAGAAACACAAGCACGGGCAGATATACCAGGTAAGAGGAATAGAGGGAGTCCATAAACCACAGAAATATGCACTGCTCACAAGCGCAGATTGAAGTACTGTGCACACACAAAAGCTATTAAGATGTAGATGCAGCCTCATTAATCTGAGCTGTTTTACAAACCTTATTCCCTAGCTTTCATAGGGGATTTAGGTGATAAATGAGGCCATTTTGAAATCTGGCAAAATGCCGTCTTCCTCAGAGCATACTACAGAATAAAATTCTTATATAATGTGTAAAGCGCAAGGAGGAGGGGGCATATCCAGGAAGAAACACATGTCTGGGCGTGTGTTTGCATGTAAACTATTAGCTTTATCTCCACTGCAGTGTGACTGTGCAAGTATTCTGTGTGT
>NW_010546347.1:640-1745 GCF_000687285.1 Phaethon lepturus | reverse complement strand
TGTGTGTGTGTGCGGGGGGGGGGGGGGTATGGATGTACTGCTGAGGCTATGTGAACTGATTTGTGCATCAGATAGGAAGAGAAGGGACCTTTGGATGTGGCGCTCATACCTGCCCCTGTCCCCAGGTTGGAAAACTTGCAATGGCTGACCTTCAGGGTCTACTGCAAAGGTTATGGGTTAAGCAGGAGTAAGGACCTAAATTTATCATGGGTGGGTTGGGGAGTTGTCTAGCAATAGAGATATCTTGTCAGCATCATGACCTTTGCTTTGTGTTTGTGAACTTCTACTACCAGTATCCTAGGGCTTTAAGAGAAATGAAGGACATGAGCAGATATATGGGTACATGTATGATATGATTGTCATCTTGTTCATTAATTGTGGAGTCACATGCTAAAAATATTTACATACATCCTTTTCTTTCCCCTTCTGCATTAATTTCAGCATTATGGACACTCGGGAACTTAGCCATTAGTTTTCATTGAGATTGCCTCTGGCAGTGCAGACCCTCAAGCAGCTTTGAACAGGTGCTGCTGACAGAATTGAGTGATGCTTCATCTCCTGTAGACTCACGCCTTTCTGCCTAAATTGTACAGTAGCCCATGTCATCTCTACATTTTTAGAACACCCCCTTTGTGTAGGAAACTGCACATACACAAGTTGCCTGGGTGTTGACTGGGCACCAGTACAGGTGGGTTGACTGGTCAGCTGGCTGCTATTAGAGCATATCACAGTTAGATTTTGCCCCCCTTCCCCTCTCTGGAGACACTAATTTAGGTTGCAGTACTTTATTCAGCCATGGATGAGATTTTTCCTGGGATTTAATTGCCTGAGAATTCTACGAATTGGACTGCAACTCATCACAGTGTTAAAAAGGTAACAAAGGAGAGAGGCAGCACACTCACATAAGCTTTCTTTCCTTGGGAAGGTAGAGTATTTGCTTCTCTCACCAAGCAGAGTTTACCTGGCCTAAGACTGAAGTTAGGCAAGATTCAGACCTGTAACACCAGCAGTCTTCGAGTCTGGTATCTCCCTGCAGGGGATTAAAAAAAAAGACAGCTTTATCCTATTGGAAAGCTATTGCCAAGGAATTATGGTGGGGGAAAGA
>NW_010546347.1:0-463 GCF_000687285.1 Phaethon lepturus | reverse complement strand
AAAGAGTTGATTTATTTCTTTAAGATTACCTTCCCCCACCTCAGTTTCAGATCATCATTTCCATATCTGAAATAACTGGCCTATATTATGCCATACTCTGTCTTTCACTGGTTTTCTCTGGGCATGCTCTCCTAACTGGATTCATGGAGTGTATCTACAGAACACAGAGGCTCACCCAAGCTGGCTTTCCTCGGGTTAATTCAGGTTAACCCACTGCTGCTGGAGAAACGTGATCCCTAGGGAGCTGCCTCAACAATTACCCCATTCCCAGGACCCCCCCCTGCCACTGCAGCAACCCGCCCTGCTGCTGCGCTTCCCTTGCCCCCCTCTCCACGTGCTCTGGGCTAAAATGGGGCCTCTCGCATTTCTCTCAGGCAGAAACGTGTTTGCCTGCAACTGCGGTTCCAGTTCTGCACCTGCCAGGGCAGAAGGCAGAGCGCTGCGGCAGGGCGAGCGCGTCGGG
>NW_010546346.1:0-1020 GCF_000687285.1 Phaethon lepturus | reverse complement strand
GCGGGGGGAAGGCGGCCTTAGAGAATGATGGTGCTGCTGGAAACTGATGTCAGCTGACATGATTTTCAAGGACAGAGGACAATAACTCCTGCCCAGCTTCACTCGCTGTGCAGAACGGTAAGGACAGCCGTGCAGCTGTCCCCCTTTTTGGAAGAATTTACAACGCAGGCAGCTAAAGCATTTTTAGTAAGACCTTCATTAAACAGTCAAAATATTTCAGGCTGATGTTCATCAGCAAGTAAATTCAGAATACAGGACAAGAAAAGCAGCTGTGCATTATTTTTCTGAGTAATTATATTTGAATCTCTGTGGTACAGAGAGTGGGGAAAAAAAGTAAATTATACAGAAAATACATTCAAGAAGATTTTAATGTTATTACAAGCCTTCATTATAATGTATGATCAAGCATGTAAGTGAAAATCTTAGGACCCACGGGTAACATATCGATTCTGGCACACATTAAAATTTCTATTTGATGCTTAAGCAAAATCTAATCTGACTTCTGATTTTGCAAAATATTTTAGAGTAATTAGACATGTTTGTGCTTTATTGATTCTTAAAATGAACATAAGCATGTGGGGAATTGCTGGATTAAAGAAAACGAGACTCCTTGCTCTGCGAAAGTTCCTGCAATCAAATCACCTGCCGCTAATATGGCCCTCATTATTCTGGATGGAAATGAACGCAGGAAAAGCTAAGGGAGTTTAAAATAATAATGATCGTAAAAGTGAAGCTTTAGGGTTTAAATGCAAGTTTGGTTTCTCATACTTTTGCTGACGGTTCCCACAGGCCTTCGGATAAGTCGCTCAGCTGGAGGACGAAACCCCCAGCGCGGGGGGAGGCAGAGCCGCAGCGTGGCCATCGTCTCCCTCCCCTCTGCTTTGCCACTGCCTCGAACGAGGGCAAGCTTCGCAGCGCTGGGGACACCCCCCAACACGCTGTTCACCGACGCTGCGCACCCCCTTTGCTGCTTAATTTGAAAATAGCTTCTGTGATAAGCAGGAGGGGGAAAGGACGCTG
>NW_010546345.1:4406-4743 GCF_000687285.1 Phaethon lepturus | reverse complement strand
CCCAACGCCTGCCATCACCGCAGAGACCCCCAGGGACCACCCGGCTCCCACCAGAGTCCCCCTTCCTGGGGACACTACTCACATGTCCCTGCAGACCCCACTGAAGGCTTTCCACCACGGGTCCGACTCCTCGGTGGAGGTGACGTGTTGGTCCATGCATTTCTGACAGAGGGAGAGGGCAGGTGAGGGGCAGGAGGGTGGGCACATGGCAGGGAAGGGACAGGCACGACGTGCCCGGGTGGCTGAGACCCCTCACCTGGTGAAACTCATAGGTGACACCGTCCCCGGCACCCCGGCACCACGCAGCCACCTGCTCCTCGAAGGCCTGAGGCAGAAA
>NW_010546345.1:4053-4287 GCF_000687285.1 Phaethon lepturus | reverse complement strand
GACACCCACCTTCAGGTCCACGGTGGGTGGGATGCGGACGTCGAAGCTGGCCGCCATCTCGGAGGGCACCACGTTGAAGGAGACGCCCCCCTCCAGCATGGTCAGGTTGAGCGAGGTGACGTCCCCTAGGGTCAGGCTTGAGTCGGACTTGAGCCTCGGGGGACGCAAGGGAGAGTCACCCTCCGCCACCCGGGGAGGAGGAGAAGCGCTCCCCCCCCCCGCCAGCACCCCCAA
>NW_010546345.1:2992-3579 GCF_000687285.1 Phaethon lepturus | reverse complement strand
CGCGGACTCTTCTCGCCGTAGAAGACACTGAAGGTGTCGGACGGGCTGGCCAGGCCTGCGGTGGGCACAGACGGGGGGTCAGCAGGGCATAGGGATGCCGTAACGTGCCCCCCTCTGCTCTGCCCTGGCAGCATTTCCCCTCCAGGCTGGCACCGTGTGGGTCACTGCGCGGGGGAAGGAGCCCCCGAGGGGGTCCCCGGAAGCCGTGCCGGGTGCTGGTGCCCAAGGGGGTGGTGCCAGCAGGCAGAGGGGTGCGTGCCAAGAGGAGACACGTCCCCGTGCCGGCCCTGCCGCCACTCACCCTCGTCCAGGGCGAAGCCCACGTTGAGCGCTCTGAACTCGGGGCACTGCACGAACATCCCCATGCCCTTGTGTCCGCCCACCTCCTCGTCTGCAGGGAGAGCCTGGTGTGGAGGACAGAACCGGGGCGTCCCCCGGCCCACCACCCCCTGGTCCTCCTTCCACGCCAAACTGGGTGCCACCGGCACACCCAATGTCCTCGGACATGGAAACCCCTCCAGCCTCGAGCCAGGGGAGCTCAAAATCTGCCACCAGAGGCCGGCGGGGGGGGGCGCGCCGACCTGGCG
>NW_010546345.1:2565-2931 GCF_000687285.1 Phaethon lepturus | reverse complement strand
CTCCAGAGCATCCAGCTGCCAGCCCCTCCTGACCCCCGAGAGGGGACACCCTGGGGACTCACCAGGCACAAAGGTGAGGTGGATGGTGCGGGCAAAACACTTTCCCTCTGCCTTCAGCCTCCGGATGGCCTCGAGGTACCTGCGGGGAGAAGGTGGGCATCACCGAGGAGAGGGGCTGGCGTGCTCTGAGCCACCCCAGGAGGGGTCAAACGGTGGCACCCTCAGCCCCAGAGACCCCGGGGATTGTGGCATCCTGTCCTGCATCACTCAGAAGCATCCCCATGCTGTGCCCAGCCCTCCACTCACTGGATGGAGACACACTTCATGTCCTGGGCACCCCGGGCATAGATGTTGCCTTGCGAGTCC
>NW_010546345.1:1727-2421 GCF_000687285.1 Phaethon lepturus | reverse complement strand
GCGTGATGGCAGAGGGGCACGGCGGGCACCACCTCCCGTTCCCCTGCCACCCTCAGTCCTCCCCACCGTGCCCATCCCACCCCTCGCCCTGTCCCGGCACCTCGAAGACAGGCACGACGTCGGTGTGGGAGTTGAGGAGGACGGAGCGCAGGCGGGGGTTCGTGCCCTGCCAGGTCAGGATCAGCACCACGCGGCCCTGGCACACCTGCGGGGCGAGGGCAGGAGGTCATCGGGGTCTCGGCTGGGGACAGAGGGGCTGGGACCGGCAGGCTGGAGCCGGGAAGCATCAGCCTGGGAAAAGTTTCTTGGTGCCACCTGGCAGGTCACCCCTTTCGGCTGGGAGAGGGCAGGCAGCAGGAGCAGGCATGCCTGCACCCCCCGGAGCCAGACGGAGCCCGGGCACGGGCGCGAGGTCCTGGCTGCGATTCAGACGGAGGAGGGGAGACGAATCCAGCGTCTTCCCCCGGTGCCCAGGAGTCCCCTGGGCCAGCCCTGGCAGGAGGGACGTCCCCAGCCAACGTGACCCTGCCAGGTCCCCAGCTAATCATAGCACAGGCGGCTGCAAAGGTCAGCGGGGGCCAGCCCGAGCGCAGGCTTACGGAAGGGCTCGGGTCAGCAGAGGATTACAGGCAGCGGGGATTCACCCCTGCCCAGCTCCGGGCAGTGGCGGGGGGGGAGCTCAGGGCCGGCCGCA
>NW_010546345.1:811-1637 GCF_000687285.1 Phaethon lepturus | reverse complement strand
GCTCCTCGCTTGGCTCCCCTCCACTTTCTGGCAGGCCAAGCCCAGGTCGGTGCCGATGCGCTCCAGAAACCGGACAGCCGCATCTGGGGAGGAGCAGGGATGCCTGGAGTTACATCGGGATCTCCCTCCCCTCTCACTGCAAACCCCTGAGGACCCTGAGGTCCCCAAGGCTCTCCGGGGTTCCCAGGAAAGAGGTGACCGGAGAGGGCAGGTGATGGAGGTCCTGGGCACAAGAGGTGGCCAGAAGCAGGGACAGGAGCAGCTTGTCACTGTCCCTTTGGGGCGAGGACTAGGGGAACATGAAAAAATAAAAACTGAAGGGGGTGAGTTCAGGGGGACAGTCCTCCATAGGAGTTTTGGGAGCTTCTCACCAATAAAAAAATCTCGATGTACTTTAGTGGGAGGATGGAAACGTTGACAGAAGGAGATCTACACAGGGTTACTACAAGCATCCGTCCCAGAGCCAGGGCAGCGTGGAAAGGGGGGGCCCTGGGGCACGGGGCTGGAGGAAGCAAACAGCAGCTCTGGGTGCACTCGAGACGTCCCTGTGCCAACCAAAGGCGCCAGCAGAGATAAGGCACCGAGGTGTTTGCTCCTTCACACCACGATCAAAACAGCCCCGGCACAGGACTCGGGCACCCGGGTCCAAAGACCGGAGCTGCAAAGCCGCATTGCTGGATCCCCGCACAGCTCCCCGTCCTGTCCCCCCATCCTCACCATAGTCAGGTTTGGGGTGGACGGTGTCAATCCTCAGGTACTCCCGGAAGAGTGTAACTGAGGGGTCCTCCGAAGCCCCCGTGCTCTTCCCGGGCTTCCCGGGTGCCAT
>NW_010546345.1:449-766 GCF_000687285.1 Phaethon lepturus | reverse complement strand
GCCGGCCCCTCCAAAGTCCGCCGGCAAGCTCGGTCGTCACAGAAACCGGAGCGGGATGGGGCAAAGGTCTCCCCGGTGCGAGTCCTGGGACGTGCCACCACGGGAGAAGTGCCCCCCACGTGGGTACGGGGGCCGGATGGGGTGTGCCCCCCACGCCATCCTTTCATGCTCCCCCCAAAGCGCACGTTCCTGCCCCAAACACAGTGCCAGGGCGAGCTGCAGTGCCAGGCGTGGGGCGAGGGGTGAGACCCAGTGAAGGGCTAGCTGGAGCGAGCAGGGAGGAAGGGCGGTGATGACGGCGAGGATAGGGGCGGCGG
>NW_010546345.1:0-366 GCF_000687285.1 Phaethon lepturus | reverse complement strand
CGGGGCAGGGAAGGGGGCCGCGGCGGGAAGGAGGGTGGCTAGGGAAGGGGCACACGGTAGTCGGGGTTAGCCAGTGGCTGGAGGTCTGGAGGGATGCTGAGGGAGTGCGGGCAGGGAAGGCAGGATGCCGGTGTAACGGGGTGCAGGTGAGGAAAGGGGTACACTGCCTGCTTGGGGGGTGCAGGAGAGGTGCAAGGTGCTGGGGGTGCAGGGAAATGGGGGTGGTGAAGGTGGGATCGAGCGCTTACAGAGGGCAGAGGGGCTGGGGGAGGCACAAGAGGGTGACAGGCTACTGGGTGTTTGTGGGGTGCTGGGTGGCCGGAGGAGCAGGAGGATGTAGCGTGCTTAGGGGCACACGGGGGTGCA
>NW_010546344.1:667-974 GCF_000687285.1 Phaethon lepturus | reverse complement strand
GCCGTGGCCCGACCTCGTCCTGCCCGCTTCGGCAGGGTTTACTGAGGCTTTGCGAGCAAGGGGCGGTGAACCCCGGAGCAGAGATGTTCCTGTGGGCGTGCTGGGGGTGAGCTCCATTTCTTTTTGTTTCCTTTTTTTGTTTCTCTTTTTTTCCCCCAACACTTCACAGAACAGAAGGGGCCTCTGGTCCCTGTGAGGGGCGTTGGTACGCGTGGGAGTTTGTCCCTGGGAAACCACTATTTTCAGGTAGTAATTCCGAGCTTGGAGGTGGTTGAATCACCAGGGACCGTTAAGGAAGATTTCACTG
>NW_010546344.1:0-498 GCF_000687285.1 Phaethon lepturus | reverse complement strand
GTCTTTCTCTTGACTGAAGCTGGTGACGCTTCTCTGAGAGAGACGAGGCTTTAGATAAAGGTTTCAAAGCACTTTACAAATGAGCAAGAGCTGGTTTTTGAAAGATGAGTATTTTTGTCTGCACTGTGTTACAGAACCATTCAGAGGTTGCCATGACCGAGATCTGTACAAATGTGTTCTAGGAGGTTTTTCTCCACCAAGATTTCCACCAGAAAAGGAAAGGGGGGAGGAGATGGGAGGCAAACTCACCGTTTGGGTGTTAAATGCCACTTGACTCTGGGTATTTAGAGTCCCATCGTGCCTTTAACTGGCTTTACTACCTTGCTAGTTACCAAAAAGGGCGTGAAACCGTGTATTTACGCCCGCGTTGCACTGTAATTGGGCCACTCGAGCACTGCCTGGTGACTCTAGCAGCACGCGCACGTCGGAGGAGAGGGGATTCGCGTGCTGATCTGCGTGCGTACGCAGATCTGTTTCTCCGTGCAAGTTGCTCGACAC
>NW_010546343.1:1073-1355 GCF_000687285.1 Phaethon lepturus | reverse complement strand
AATGCGTCTTCCTCCCGCTTTGCTTTGGAAGTGGTCGGAGGGGCACCCTGGCTGATTCATGTATTTATTTTCCCGGGTGCCATATGAAAGGCAACCCCGGGTGTTTCCATACGAGGCGGCTAGGTGCTTCCAACACTGACATTCTCCAGGAGAAAAATAGGCAGGAAAGCTTCTTAGCAGCAGTTTTATTGTGTTAATAAGTTTGGCGTCTATAAGCAACATATGTAAATGACTGATATACTGTCTTGATGCCATTTAACATTATGTTGCGGAGGGGAGCGG
>NW_010546343.1:807-1011 GCF_000687285.1 Phaethon lepturus | reverse complement strand
GTTTTTTTCTTCTCCCCCCCCCCTTTTTTAAAGATTTAAACAAGTTAGCAATCTGCCCGCACCAAAATAATGACTCGGACCCTTCCGTCTCCGTTGCCGTTTCTTGGAAAACGGGTAAATATTGTGTTCCTTGAGCCCTGGCGGCAGCTCGAGTCCCCGGCGCTGGGATGGAAAATCCCGGCTCCGCCAGGACCCCAGTCCCCT
>NW_010546343.1:404-659 GCF_000687285.1 Phaethon lepturus | reverse complement strand
GTGTTTCCCCCTTCCCCGGCGGGGGTAAAAAACCATAAAAGATAAGGGGCGGGGGGGAAATTAAATATAAACCGCCGTGAGTTTCTCCCTCTCGCAAGTAATTTTCAGTTAATTTATGTTGAATCAATGGTTCCTTGCAGTCATATGGATGGCAGGCTCCCAGCCATTATTAGTGTAAACAGATTTGTGAGCAGTATATTTAGCTGTTCCATATTGCTTTTAGGAAATGTGCACATTTCAATGGCGTATACTGAG
>NW_010546343.1:0-212 GCF_000687285.1 Phaethon lepturus | reverse complement strand
TGAGCTGGCGCGGGGGGGGTCGGTTACCCTTGAGGCAGCGGGGACCGTCGGCTTCTGTACGTCCCATCCGTATTTCATCTGCAAATTTGGGGGTTTGCTGCGGGGGGTCGTCCGGCTGCGGCCACGCTGGTCCCTGCAGGTCGCGGAGGCCGGATCCAGCTCACGAGCAGGTCCCGTGGGGTGGGCGCCCAGCTTCCTTTTGATGCTCGGAG
>NW_010546342.1:0-221 GCF_000687285.1 Phaethon lepturus | reverse complement strand
TGTGCTGTGGGAAGCAGGCTGGGGTCTCCCATGCTGGCTGGACCCTGGGTCATTATTACCACAAAGCAGCTCCAGTTTTGGGGCTAGACCCAGCTTTCTCCAAATTCTCTACCTTTTTACATCAGTCCCCTGGAGCAAGCAGCTGGCAGGAAGGTTGGGGTCTCGGGGGGACCAGCACTGCTCCAATGGTAGTGACGAGCAGGGGGGCCCCGCATCAGCTG
>NW_010546341.1:566-2232 GCF_000687285.1 Phaethon lepturus | reverse complement strand
TCGCTTCGTTGTCCCTTTAAATCTCAGCTCAAACTCGGGCAGATTTCTCAGTGTCCGTTCAAAACAAAAACAAATTCATTTCAGAAAATAGTATGACTAAAGTTTTTGACTTTTCCAGTTGTTTTTTTTCCCCCCCTTAATTTTTTTTCCAGTCTACTCTATTCATCCAGTTTGGCACTAATTCACCAATAGTTTTGATTGTCCCCAAAGCAGTATTTCTGGTAAATAAACTATTGTCCACCCCTTTCTCCCCAGCGTTAGCTATGCCAACTTCCATTGTGCTGACAATTGATTCCAGGTGGGTTTTTTTCTTTTTTTTTCCCCAGCATATGAAAATGCCTATACAAAATTAATCTTGGTGACTGGGGCGAAGAAAACACGTCTCAGAAACACGCCGGACAGCCGGAGCCAAGCGTGCTCCCAGGCGTGCCGAAGAGGAGGACAAGCTATATGGGAACCTTCCTAAATTCATTAGCTCCAAAACAAACTGCGAGAGATTGACAAGTACCGCTCGTAACTGCTAAAATCGTACCCTTTAAGCTGGAGACTGAAGCACGATGGAAAGACACTTCCAGAAATCCCCCACTGCCTAATCCCGGGGCTGGGGAGCGGGCGCAGAAATCCGCAGCGGGGCTGCCCCGAGTTGGGAACAGTCACAATTGATTTTAAAAGCAGTATCACTTAATAACTTTCTAATCGTAAATGCAGGTGCCGTACCTGTGTTGAGCCGGAAAACCTGAGGCAGGAGAAACACTTTGGCTGGTCAAGTTAATGGCTCAGGCTCTAAACTAGCGACTTTTAATTCCACTCATGCACTGGATCCAGCCCCGAGAAATTTCAAAGAGTATTTGTAACGGTTTAAAGGCATTACAAGGTGCTGTAAGTTAAAATGGGAAATGTCTTAATTTTGGCTAGGGACCTTAAAAATACGATGAAAAGCTTAGGTGAGACTCATACGCAGAGTGGGAAACATGCTGCCTATAAAAAAGTCAAAAATGGAATCAACAGAGGTTAAATATAATGGCTGTAACTGAGCAAAGACAGTTTAATTGTCAGTTCAGAGGGAAATGTCAGCTCCACCATGGAAATATCTACAGAAATTTATAGCAAGGAACTATTTGGCAAAATGTATTCCAGCTCAATCTATGGTCAATGATTGAGATAATAGCTGCAAAATGGTATTGTCTGGCATTGAAAAAAGAGACATAAGAGACATCTGCGCTGCTAGAAACACTGATTTCCAACCTGCCCTCATTAAATAACAAGGAGAGTAAAGAGAGTTAGACCCTAACAGTCATCTTGTCCACTTCAGGGGGGTATTATCCAGGCAAACAGTTTTTCTAAGAGAAGAAAAATTATTCCTGCAGTGTTGGGACAAGAATTTTTTCCCTAAACCCGCTGACTCCTCAGCCCTTGCGGACCAAACTAGCGAGGCCGAATGAAGGCGAAGCCTCAGGACAGCGCAGACGCTCCGGGGAGCGACAGCAATGCAACGCTTCGGGACGGAGCATCCACGCCAGGGACTGACATCCGCTAGGAAATACCTATTTTAACTGCTCTGGGCATCTTGCACGTCCTTCCCTTTGGTTTCTCCTTCTGCCCTGGCGCTGACCGCTTGCCCTGCACTCTCTGCTGTGCATTTCGCACCGTTTCGCCAGCCCTGGCC
>NW_010546341.1:0-377 GCF_000687285.1 Phaethon lepturus | reverse complement strand
CCGCTCGTACGCGCACAGCGGGACGGAGACGCGCGCGCGGGCTCGCACCCGCAGCCCCGGTGAACTGGAGGGAGCTGGAGGAGCATTAGGGGACCTGCCGTAACCCCAGCGTTACCCTAACAAGCACCTCCGTGCCGGCAGGCTGCCGGGATCGCAGGAGGGGAAACCGGGAACGCCCCCACCCCACTCCATGCTGAGCCTTTATCAGCACTTAATTAAAACTTGACAAGAAGATTAACACACAGAGGGCAGTTTTAATTAACTTAATATCGCGTTCAATTTTCCAATTCGTCGCAGCGTACCAGACACCTGCAGATCGTAATACAAAACCAAACAAAAAAGGGGAGCACGGGGAGGGGGAAGGAGCGAGGGAGATG
>NW_010546340.1:0-21034 GCF_000687285.1 Phaethon lepturus | reverse complement strand
ACCTTAGTGATTCTGTGATTCTGTGAACATCTGTGGTGAGATGCAGCTTCTGCATTTAAGTGTCTGCAGGTTACCTATGCACTATCCAGTAGAAGCCATGAAATCCAGAGAGCTATGCAGGTGACCAGATGTCTACTCAGGAAGAACAGAACTCCTCCTGTGTCCTATGATTAGGTACCCATTAACTATACATGGAGTTTAGATACCTGACACACATGTAGACCCATATAAGTGGATACCTATACATAGGTGTCTCAGTCTCAAACTCAAGTCTTCCCTTAGGATCAAATGATCTGCCCTAGATGAAATGATCTAGTGTCATTGGAGATGTTCTGACACATTCATCCATGGAGAAGTTACCTGTAAGACTTACAAAGTTGAGACTCACGCTCCTGGATGTCATTGTTTCAACTATTGTTTCTTAAAAAGAATGTTTCCTATATTTTCTTTAAAATGTTTATTAAAAAGAAACCTGAATGTTAGGCATCCTAATAGGACCACCTATTTTCTGTGTTTTCCATGAAGATATTATATGCTTACAAATACAAAAGGCAATTGTCTGAGTTCTAATGAAAGACAATGGTTAGCAGAGAAGTATGGGTTAAAAAAGTGGACCTTATAGTTAAAATGCTGGCAAGCAGCTGCTCTCTGTGTTATCTGGCCTTTAACTGAGCAAGTGTATACATAGCTGCTCAGGGCTGCAGGAATATGGCATGTCTCCATCATTCTGGGAATCCTTTTCTCACTGACTTGAAACTGCCACTGTTCTAGAGATTTAAAGATGTTGCTGACCTGTGCTGTGTTTTTCTTCAAATAATTTTTAGTTGCAGAATTTGTTCATTGCTAATGGAGAAAATGATATGAAAGGTTTGTGATTTCATTAGCTGAAATTATCTCAGAAGACATGTGATCCTGCTAGATGGGCCTATAAAAACTCAGTTATGGGTTAGATCTCTGTATGGGGAATATATTTGTTATTATTCAAGAAACAAAAAACCCAATCAGTTGTGCACTCCTTGTACAGCTTCATTGGGGCTGAATAAATGAAGAGTTTAGGTTTCAATACCCAGTGGAAAATGAAAATGAAGTAAAGTGATAAACGTGAATCAAGTCTTTCATTCTAAGTCAGTAGTACTTTCTGCGATTAGGATAATGATGCAGAAAATCACTGCGTTCTAAAGCCCGTTTTGTAGGTTATACCTGTTGAAAACTTTGTCTCGTGTGTTTCCATTTGCATAAATTGGTTCAAAGTAATAAACATCCCAAAAAATTACAAAACCAAAACAGCTTTCCTGTTTCTGGAGGTGGAAGATGGGACAATCAGGCCACTGGTGCAGAGGTTCTTGCAGAGCTACTTTCTTACTTCAGAAGGTGACTGTTTTGAAATGTTCAAGTTTCTTGGTGTAATCCAGCCACCAAAAATCACTGGTGGCTGTTAAATCAAAGGTTTTTTGGGCTTTCATGAAAGCTAGTGTAATTATATTCACAAGTAACATACCACATTTTATACATTCTTAAGAAATCCATATTTTTATGTATGCTGTAATATTCATATCAATAAGAAGCTCTTGAGGAAAATCCATGGGCCGCCATAGCTCTTGGACTATCACACAATGATTTTCATGTAATAAGAGTTTATGTTTCCTGGATTTGCAGAATTTGAAGCCAGTCACCTGGAAACCAGTGTCACAACCGCTCGCTCACTCCCCCCGCAGTGGAATGGGGGAGGGAATTGGAAGGGTAAAAGTGAGAAAACTCATGGGTTGAGATAAAGATAGTTTAATAAGTAAAGCAAAGCTGCGCATGCAAGCAAAGCAAAACAGGGAATTAGTTCACCACTTCCCATCAACAGGCAGGTGTTCAGCCATCTCCAGGAAAGCAGGGCTCCATTACACGTAACAGTTACTTGGGAAGAAAAACGCCATAACCCCAAACATCCCGCCCTCTTCCTTCTTCTTCCGCCAGCTTTATATGCTAAGTATGACACATATGCTATGGAATATCCCTTTGGCCAGTTCGTGTCAGCTGTCCCAGCTGTGTCCCCTCCCAGCTTCTCGTGCAGCCCAGCCTCCTCGCTGGCAGGGCAGTATGAGCAGCTGAAAACTCCTTGACTTAGTATAAGCACTGCTGAGCAACGACTAAAACATCAGTGTGTTATCAACATTATTCTCATCCTAAATCCAAAACACATCACTATACCAGCTATCAGGAAGAAAATTAACTCTACCCCAGCCAAAACCAGGACACAGAGGCATGCTCTCTAGTCCTGAAATTACTGCTGTAGGTCCTTCTTACACCATCCCCAATTTTTCAACATCATTTAAAAATGTGGTTGGCAGGAGTGGATTTAACATTCCAGCTTTAGTCTCGGTGCTGCTGTAAATGTCTACTCCTACTCTGCTGTGCACATGTCCATGGATTGCATTAGTGCTTTTCATCACAGCATCCTAATGGGAGCTAGTGCTAAGCTGTTCGGCTACTGTGACCCCTAAATTACTTTCAGATGCTATTTTCCATTATGTAATCCTTTGTTCTCTCTGTGCCTGCTTTCCTTCTTCGTAGCTGAAC
This sequence comes from Phaethon lepturus, assembly GCF_000687285.1. Classification (NCBI taxonomy): domain Eukaryota; kingdom Metazoa; phylum Chordata; class Aves; order Phaethontiformes; family Phaethontidae; genus Phaethon; species Phaethon lepturus. The sequence goes on along the minus strand of NW_010546340.1, from coordinate 18,466 downwards.
ACAGTCTCATATGTCTATATTAAAATATGGATTTGCTGATTGAGCCTAATGTACTAAGGAATCCAAGCTGATTTTATGACTACCTCACTCTCCTTAATACTTATTATGATGTCAAACTTTGTGTCATTCACAAATGTTATCAGCAATTATTTTACATTTGTTTCCAGATCCCATAAAAAAAATTTAATAGTGTTAGACCTAAGACAAGGTCTTTAAAAGGTAATGCAACACTTCGGAGATGGCTCAATATGGTTAGTGTGAAACAATGTATGTTCTGGAGTAATTCTCAGATTCTCAGTGGTGCCCATGAATGGTGAGTAGCAGTGCTTGTGATATTTATTAATGGTCAATATGGTACAATAAACCCCTGCTTTGCCTCCAGCTCAAAAGAAGGAAGCATTTTAAAGGTAAAAGTGAAGCACATATTGGTAGCTAGCTTAGCCAGCTGGTCTCCCAATGTTCCTGCTGTAGTTAATGGAGAGAGAAGGGCTCCTCTGCAGTCGGTGCGGTCTAGGACTTGGGCGCACAGAATTGCCTCTTGTCTCTGCGGACTGTTGAAGGATGACAGCTATCTTCCGTGCCTGAAACTGGGGGATGTGAATTACTCCTTTTCCCCAGCTGTTAAATAATAATCTTCACTTTTTATGGCGCTCTAATTTGAGGTGCCGAGCACCTATGAAATTCTCTCGATAAATAAAGAACTTGCATTAACGTCTTAACGTTCAGGAGCCATTTTACACGCTAGAGTAGTGACAGTGCTAGCATTTCACAAGCAGCCCTAATGCTTCCCCTGCCTGTGTTTGTTTTACAGTGATCTTTAATTTTCTGATTGCACAATGGTTTCCAAATAATACAATGTACTGTATACACATTTTCTACAATTCTTAGAAAATGTATAGCACGGTATAAGCAAAACAATACAGCATTCCTATATCATCTTCTACTTGTACAATGTTGTAGAATAATGATGTACATCTGAGGAACTATCTAGCTCTCCTGCATTTTTTCATACAAATTAACTATGTATCTAATTGCCTCATCTGCCGGTCTGCAATTTGCATGTGTTCACAGCTATATTGTTTTTGTGTTTAACTGCTTCATTTCCATGAATTGTATGCATAAAGGGGTCATAGAGCTCTGTGTAGTATAATGCTGCTTGCTAAAATATTGAAATACATACCTTAGAGAGAAGAAAGATCATTTAAAGTTGATTAAGATCATGTTAAACAGAGTAAGTATACAATGAAAGAATGCTACCTACCGTTATAAACAAACCAGTATTGTAGGAAGGTTTATGAAAAGAGAGAGAACAGAAAACAGCAGAATCACCTTGCAAACCAAATTCTCCTTCTACAAATAACTTTGCTAAATTCAGGGGAGTCAGACCAGATTCAAATCTGTGCAAGATCGAAGGAAGGTCTTGTCAATGTGTACTGCCTGGGGGGGGTGGAGGGAAGTGTGCAGGTGCAACTCTAGTTGTGGTATTTCCTGACTTTGTTGATTGCTTAATTGTAGCTTCTCAATATACTTGTTTCAGAATGGAATTTCTTAAATGAACACCACTCAGAGCTCATTAGCACCCAGAGATGTACAGCAGCCAGCATTATCATGGTTAAAAAAATATCAAAAGGAAGCATCAAGACTGGAAATGATCACGAATGAAAACTTGAACCTGGATCAACAGTTTTGGAGCATTTGATTAGCTAATTCATGGAGTATGCTGCAGTGAACTATTCTTCCATAATACTTCGGAACGTAGTGCCGGATGGAAAGAATCGAGGAGTGCATTCAAAACCAGTTTGTATTATTTGCTTGTGGGAGGATTGAGGATAGGTCAAGACTACTGGTTGGCAGCAGACTGACCCTGCAGGTATTTTCACAGGAGAGATTAGATCTGTGTTATGGTTTGATTATCTGCCCTATGCAGTGTGTGTAGCCTCAATCTACCCAACTGGTCTCGCAACGGGATGAGCCAGATCCTTCCTCGGAGGCCTCTGGTGCTTTTTGCTGCAAGGACGGAGTTTGTAGGAACCACTTGCTTGCTGACACGGTGCTATGGATATGCATTTGGGAGTGTCAGGAAGGGCTTACAGGGATGCAGCCTGTGGTTATATCTGTGCTGATAAACATTGCCAGGGCACAGGCCCAGGCACCCCACTGCCACCGTTCTTTCTGTTCGGGTGGTCCTGGCACAATTTTGGCCCTGATGATCTTTCTAGATACTTCCCAAGCGCAGTTTGGGAGCTAGCACCTGCCAGAGACCATTCCCAAAAGGCAATCTGGATGCCGCTACCCAGTTCTGCAGCGTAGGAGAGCATGGGCATGGCCAGACCATGCCAGATGGCCTCCAGCACCAGGTTAGCTGAGTTGTGGAGGTGTAAACCTTCGGTCCGCGGTTTGAGTGAGGTTGTTTTAGAGCTCACAACCTTTGGGGCGGGATCCAGCACAGCTACTTTTAGCCACCGCAAAGCGAGACATCTCGCCCAAGCTCCCAAACCGTGCGCCTGCAGAAAGCTGGGCTCCTCCAAAGGGCGGTCCATCCCACTTAGTTACCAATTTTGGAAAGACCAACAGCAGGTGACGAACGCTCCCCTCTCGTGGCGGAGCGGGTGTTGATGTCTACGCAAGGGCAGACACCTACTGCAGGAAGCTGATAGGAACGGAGATGGGTGCACCACTGGCATGCCACAAGGGTGCAAGCACCACGCCAGCTTGGACACGATGGATGAAGTTCATCCTTCTGTAAAGAGCAGCACAAGGCTTGTGTAAACTCACACCTTTCAGATGGGATGTGAGCGGTGCAAGAGCTTTAAAGCCGTCTGAGTACAGCTCAGAAGCAAGCCCTCAACGGCCGAGCGATGCATTCACATGAATCGTGATGGGCTCGCTCTCATCTCTGATAAGTTGCGTCCAAAAAGTGCTGATTGGGAGAAGAAAACTTTCAGCTAATTAGTGTCATTTTTAAATTTTTTTTTATTTTTTTTTTCTCCCTGTGAGCTCTGACTACTGTTCTTAATTTCCTGACCAGCTTGCACCCTTCCCCCGCGCCTCTCCGAGCATCTGTGGTCGTTTCAAATTGAGCTGTACTACCTGCTGCTCCGACTTTCTAACATACCATACCAGTTGGTTTGCCAAACAGTGAACTGCCAGCCATCTGCCATCCGAATCAGAATTTACATTGTTTCATCTTAAAATAACGCCTTCGGAATATCAAGTAACTCTCTTCATCAGGTTTTGCGAACTGAAAATTGGCCAGGATTAAAAACAAATACCAAATGTGCCTCCGAAAGGAGTGGTGAGGGGAGCGGGGAGGGAAGTTGGAGAGGTAAAGTTTTTAATTTGCTGTTTACCTGATCTGGAGTGAGATGATAAGGCTGATAATTTTAACCTTGCAAATGCAATCTCCTTAACACGGAAACAATTTCACGGTAGCTGGTGAGGTGGAGCAGGGGGAACGGGGTCTGGTTTCTGTGCTAGTGCGGTACTCTGTGACTTTGTCTTGAGACAAGTATTCCTTGGGCCTCAGTTTCTCTGTCTTCAAATACTTCAAACTAAGTATTTGCAAGTTTCTGCAGTACTCTGGTCTTAGGTCTGCTCTTTGGATGTATGATTTTCATGCCTACATCAGCTAGCTGTAAAATAATGAGTCAATTGTAGCAAAGTACTAACTTAGTGGAGATCTAATTTGCCTGACTCCTTAATCCCACTCATTAGGAGGAAAAATAATAAATTTACTAAAATTACAAAACACATTCTGCTGTTTGATATTAAACACTTTTAATCATGAGGTTTTAGGATACGTTTTAGTAGCAATGTCAGGCAGCTGACAGTTCTTCTGAGCTCAAGCAATACCCCCCACTCTATACCTGTAATGAAGGTCTCCATAGGTGATGTTTGCTTGTAACACTTACTAAATAAACAAAGAATCCTGTTGACTGACCACAGACCCTCTGTTCCTGTGATACAAAATGTAATACCGGCCAGTGTATTTCTACTTAGAAAAGTCCATCAGCACATCCAACCTATGGCCTGTTGTGAAAGGCAGTAAAACAGAAGGGTGTTCAGATGTCACCAACAGATCTTAGCTTCTCTTTCTCTCCTCCTGCAAAACCTTCCACGTGGTTCTAAAATCTCTTGAGCCCTAAAAACATGCTTTAGTGTGACGACTTCTTTTAGGCAATGTGTTGCAAGTATCCCTGTTGCTGAAGAGGTCTTGGCTATGTGGCTGCACTTACAGTGGCAAGTCCACTTAGATTAGTTGCCTTTAGTAAGGGAAGGTGTAGGAATGTAGACTGCTTATAAATGTGTTGAAATGTCAACCCACAAGATGAATTTCCAATGTCTTTAGCTCCTTGTTAAGGGGGGAATAGATACATATTCCAGCATACACTGTAACAGCAGTCTTAGTCTTCTCATCTTCCGGGACTGTGGGAAGGGTGTATCTGGAGCAATATCCACCTGTTAATAGTAAATTAATTCCTTCAAATGGAATCATCACAAAACTGACATATCTGCATCTAGGCCCAAGGCACCGAGTAAGAGTCAGATTGCTTATCTGTGGTGCCTAATACAGGCTAAATACCCAGAAACACTTCTTTCCTCCAGGAGCAGCATGTCCTCCAGGATCTGTAAACTCAGATGGAACATATGTTTTGGGCCAGAGAACGGAAGCATGTCAGGTTGATTAGTGAAGTACTCGGAGAGCAATTACTCTTACCTTGCTTTAGCCGTTTAAAATTAATGGCCTTAACCTAAACTTGTCATATAGGTTGCCTCCATTATCAATGGAAAGAGAGCAACACCTCCAGGGAACAATGCACCCCATCCTGGACTAGGTCTGGAGCCAGTATGCCTCAATGACAATTGTTCCCACCTTTCTCCTGAACGTCAAGACTTAGCTAAAACTACATGTCTACATTTTAGATGAATCCTACTAAAACAGATTCCACCTACTATTTTGAATTCCTGTTTGTTTTTTATTTTACAGAAACTGCACACTAGGTCTTTCTTCTGCCAGAAACCAACAGCTGCTCTAGAAAATCTTTTTTTTTTTCATTGATTTTTGAAAGGCTGAGCTTTTCTGAGTTAAACATTTGGCCTTGGAAGACCACTTCATATTCTGAATCTGTGTTGGACATTGGTAGTGTGAACACCTCATTCATATGTTTAAGCTTCTAATCAAGTGCATTGACCCATCTTTGTGCCTAGAATTTCAAATGGGCTAACTATCGCTATCACTATCGCTATCGCTATCGCTATCACTATCACTATTAGAATTTTAATTACTCTCTAGAATTGCCTGGGACTAAATTAGCATTATTTTGTTGAAGAGGCAAGCAGAGCCATGGCATGGGCATTTGCATTTTGGAAAGTCGTTCTCCACACTGTTGAAATGTTTTAAGGGTTCCTGGTACAGCTGGCCAGTTTTGGTCCAACAGAAACTCTCCTAGATAGTGACCAGTCATGGTTAGAAAGCTTGGACAGACAAGAAACTATTCCTGGTTGGCACTTTGGATGCAACCAGTGTGCTTGGGAAGTAAGAAAGTGTAGCTGTGCCATGTTAGTTGGGCCTCAGGGGCAGAAAATGGGACCTGGCACATTTTATTTGCCAGTATAGATGGTAGCTTGAATCTCTGCATTATCTGCAGAGTGCTTAATTGAAGTACTCTGAATTAATGCCAGGCACCTGCATTTTAGGTGTTATAAAATCTAAGTAGGGACCTGAAACAGCCCAAATCTCACTGCACGTGCCTTGGTTTGCTCAGAACTGGGCAAGGACCCAGATTCTGCTTTGGGAGCTTGCTTTCTGCATTATTCATATACTTGTGTTTTAGTAGCCACTACAAGTCCAAAACCCACTTATGAAAAGTGTTATGCTGACATGTAACAGCAAGATTGTCCTGTCTCCAAACCCACATATGATTCATGTATAAGATGAGAGGTAAGAAGTATTTTCAAGAAACAGATGGTGGGAATACAGGATAACAAAGAGGTCCATTAGTAGAGGTATTCAATGAATTTCCTTCATTGCCTCTTCTCCCAAAGGTCTCACAAAAGATAGTTTATGATAAAACTACTAATAAAACTCAAGAAAATAACTTCAGTTAGGGCTTGAGGGAGACAAGGTTCAAGCTGGTAGATATGTCTTTACTGCAGCCCCAGAAAAACTGGTGGAGCATATTGATACTCAAATTACTTTGAAAATGGTTCTGAACAGGGGAAATGACCTATGTTGAGCTTCACGCTTGCACATTCAGCCTGCTACTCATAGGCAAACTAGCTAGTTTAAAGCCATCTGAGGTGCTTTAACACAAACCTTTAGTTTTTCTAGTTGCTAATGTTTTACATCTCTCCTCATTCATACAGAGAAGCTCAAGCCTTTGCTAATCCTTTCACCTGCTAACTGTGTTTGAATATTAGCAAAACACTGTTTCCACTTGTCCAAGGTCACTGAGATGCTTCTTCAGAATTGAAATCTAACTATTCTATGCTCTAAAACTCTCACAGAAAAAAATTGAAAGCAGTTACCTTTTAGAAAATCAAGGATAAAGAATTAGATCATGCTTTGTGATTTGCATTTATCAGTAAATGCTTTTACTGGCAAATCTTGTGGTTTCTTCTTTGTACCTTAGTTGAAGTTTAGCCACCTCGAAATGCTGTTCCCAGGATACCAAGGGCTTGCTAGACTCAATGGCATGCAGCCTTACAGAAAAGAAAAAAGGAACTACAAGAATTAGCACCTAGCAAAAATTACTTTTCATGTGTGAGGGGGGTCACTTGTTCTGGACTTTCTAGGTGGGCTTAGACTATGGGAACCCAACTATTTCAGGTTTCTGAAAAATTTTATAAATAGGTATTTGACTTTTAATGTCTTTAATGTCTGTCTGTTAAGGAACCATTTATAGGGAGGGAAATTGTGCAAGCCAGTGTATTTTCACAGTATTTTTTGCCTTTAGGGGTGGACATATCCACAGAAGATCAGACATCTTTTTTTTTTTCCAGTTCTGTAAATAACTTCAAGCTTTTAAAGTCCCAAGAATAAACAAAAATATTTGAGATATAAATATTAGTGTCCATAATCTCTGTACTGTTTATTTATAGGAAACCAAGGAAACACAGGAATGGTAGGTGGATGAGTTGAAAAACACACTTTATTAAAGAAAAAGGCGTAATGAGCAAGCGTGTACTGTGCTTGGTGTTGTGCCCAAATCAATTCATGGAAGACTTGCATACCATGCTGTCATCTGAATTATGTCAGTTTTGAAGGAAGTGCTGCAAAGGATGTAATTGTTAGGAAGATCATTCTATCCTGATATAAATGGATTCTTCCATTTTCTGAAAAAGAAAAAAAGAAAAGTCTGTCAGATTAATTCAAGGTCTTTATATTGGCCATTTATAAGACTAAAATAGATAACACTTGGGCAAAGGAACAGTGAAGCTACTGAAGTCAGATTTAGACATGGGAGCAGTGATATTACCGAGAAGCATTCAGTAGAAATGTTCATAAAAATGATTGAGAAAGGATCATTGAAGGACAAAAGCTGAAGACAAACCTGCAATAGGCACAGATCAAATGACCTGTGCTGTGACTTCCAGCCCTGACTTCCAGTCGCTGCGTATGCGTGTGTCTGAAAAGCAACGTGCATTCATCTTCGGCGTGAGTCAGTAACTTGGGCGAACCTTTGCATCTGGGCTGAACCCATGCCTTGTCCACAGAGCTGCAATGATGCATCAGTTGGGAGTGCTCAACCCCGCCCTGCTGCTTAAGCAGCTCCTAGAGCAGGAGAGCGGTACGTGCGATTAAGGAGAAGCTAGTTATGGATTGAGAGCCCTGGGAGGTCCTACACTCTTTATGCCTTTCTGAGGACAGCAGGAAACTGGGCAGAAAGGGGACTGTGAAAAGGAGTGAGACGGTGATAAAAATTGCTTTCTGAACAGTTCAATATGACTGTTTTTTGACTCCTCGCTATTTCCCAGTGGAAACACCCTTTCCTAGGAGCCGGTGCTAGAACTTTTCCCATGTACACTTTCATGGCTGAATGCAAACTTGCTTACCTTTCTCACCCTGGATGGCATCTCTGCTATGTGTAGAAAAGAATGTTTTGAAGACTGAGAGAAACCATTAGATACATACTTCCAGAGACTGCATCCTGCCTAAGATGCTGTCTGTGGGAAGGGCGGAATTCAGAAAATGTTCGACTCCTGTATGGAAAACAAGGGCTGTGGACTAAATTCCACCTCAGATTGCAGCCACAGTGGTTCCAAGAGGTTCTGTGCTGTTTGTACCTGAGGGAGCTTGACCTTCTCCATATGAGTAGAGTTGATGTCATGTAGAGTTTACTGAGACAAAGATTGTGCAGGTATTCATTCATGAAGAAGACAGGTTACAGAGACAATATCCTGGAAGCTAAGTAAAAATGTTTTAGTAAAACTAGCAGCTACATTATGTCTGGCATAAAGGTAACAGACACGGTGTGAGTGCTGTATTGAGCACAAACAGGTAAAGGATCTTGTATTTGCATATGATTTTAAGACAGTTATTGATATCCTCTGTTCAGCTCTGGATTCATTTAGAAATTAATGTAATGTCAATGATATAGAATAGCATAGAATATTTTCAGTTGGAAGGGACCTGCAAAAATCATCTAGTCCAACTGCCTAGACAGATACAGAAAATAGACAATGGTTGTACACCAAGAAGTTTGAAACTCAATGTTTCCAGCTTACAGAAAAGGAGGGATGACTGGAGAGGTGATTTTACCATTAATCTTAAATTCTTAAACATGGAAAAGTTTTCACATATGGGACATTTCTGTCCTTTTGGCAAAGACATGGCATGAGACAGTGGTTGGAAGTTACCACTGGGCAAAATCCTGGAAGTGAACACAGTTGAACATTAGAATTGTAGAAACGTGGAATAATTTAGACTGCAAGGAACCTCTGGAGGTCTCTGGTCCAAGCCTGTGTTCAGAGCAGGTCCAGCCTAGATCAGGTTGCTCACGGCTGTGTCCAGTGGAATTTGTAATATCTCTAAGGATGGATGGTCCACAGCCTCTCTGTCTCCCTGCTTGAGTTTCTGGCCAGCCTCATGGTGAAAATGTTTTCCCCTGTTACAGCTTGTGCCTGTTGCCTCTCATCCTTCCACTTTGCATCTGTAAAGGAGTCTGGTTTTGTCTTCTGTGTACTGTCCTTAGACAGTTTTAGTAAGTGTTAAGATCTCCCATTAGCCATTCCCTTGGCTGAGTGAACCCAATTCTCAGCCCTTCTGGTAATATTATGTGCTCCAAACCTCTGACCATCTTGGTGGCCTTTGAGGCAGGGGAGGAAATGATGAATTTGTTTGACATTTTTAACAGGACGCTAGATACTTTCTGGAGAACCTGCTTATGAATTCCTCTTTCTGTAGTAGTTTTGCAATATTCATATGGTGTATCCTTTTTGTGTGTAGCAAGTGACCACTATTTAATCATCTTAAACTAAGTTTCTGTAGTGGAGTAAACACTGGTCCTTTAAACGCTCCTGCTTTATAAAGGAAGACAAATAATTAGGGCTCACAAAAATTTTCAAGGAGCTTGTATTGCTTTGGTCATTTGTGGATGTGAGGGAAAGCTCTAGTAAATATGTATGATTTTGTTGAGAAAACCTGTGAAACATTGCTCTGTGCAATATGTTTCTTACAAAATGAGTGTATGATGTCACCTGCAAAAATGAAAGCTTTCAGTAAGTATTAACTTCTGCCCCATGTCATGTCCGTGTCTTGTATGGCACAGCCCCAACTTTTGACCCAGGGACTAGTTTGTCAAGGTAAGTTGTATACCATGGCTAAGTCTTAGGCGTACAGTACAAAGAAGTTGTTGATGAGGCCACACTACAAACCAGATCAGAAGACTCCTCTTGCTGTAAGGAGAGTTTTTTGTCAGGTTTTTGCTGGTTTTCATTTTAATTTTAATCAGTTCCCTGGAGTGGTTCAGGAAACATTGGTTGAACTCTTGCTTCCTGGAGATGGTTGGCACCTTGAAAAACTGGGGCACCTGCTATCTGCCACACTTTCCTCAAGGTTGTTAAATTCTTGAAGTGAAACAAATTCATCAACTTAACAACAGAAAAAGAAAATTCATAGCCAGAAGCCTGGGGATGATCAGAAATGATCAGAGATGGTCAGAAATGTTCAGGGTATGTGTGTATATATATCTATATGTATGTGTATTCCATATACCCAGTATATTCTGTAATATAAATCTTTTTGATCCGTGAGTCCCTAATTGAGCTATTTGGGAGGAGGGAGGTAGGAAGGAGGGGGAAGTTACAAAGATGTTGGCATTTTAAAGTTATGTTTTTAGAGAAGTGAAATGGAATTTCTAATCTTTCCATTGAAATGTTCATGAAACCATTTTCAAAGAAATTACATTTCACCATGTCTTTACTTTCTTTTTTCCCCCTTTTGCCCTGTAATACAATAAAAAAGATGTAGTTCTTTGATGCTTTTTCGTTATTTCATTGTCATCTTTTATTTCCTTGATATTATTTTTGATGGTAAGGGAGGAAAAAAGTGGGGAAAAAAACTAGATAAAGGTGAACATTATTCTGATGATTCTTTTAGGAGACTAAAAGAACCCTAAAGTGGAGTTTAAAATTAGTGATTTCTTAGGAAAGGTAGAATATTTCAGTAAAATGCAGCTTTGCCACTGAAATTTTCCTTTTCAGACAAAATTCATTTTTCCAAAGAAAATATAATGAATTCTAGAATTTATGTACATAGATGTCGTTGCTCTAACAACCCTTCGTTGATGGTTGCTATGGAAAACCTTTCGCTAAACAGGTGTATATATAGTAAGCTCTTAGACAACTGGTTTCTTCAAAATTTCTTTCTTTTCCATTCCTGCATGATCTTGACAAAATAGATATACAGATGGGCACATCCTAATCTCACTTTAATTAGGGTAAATCGGAAGTACTTCATGAGCAGCCCTGAAAGTATGCTGATCTGAAAGAGGACCAAAAAAAAATCTAGCTTCCCTGGTGTTTTTATTTTACAGTTTTATTTCACATGGGTTTTGCAATTATTTGTTTATGTTTGGCTTAAATATCTCCAACCTGAAAGTGACGCAAACCCTAGTTTTAAATGTTATTCTGTAGCGGTCCAGCTAGTGCCCCAAGCATAACTTGGCTCACTGAGCACGAGATCCTTTCACATACCCTTAGCAAAATCTTCTGTCAGAGAGTCATGAGTCCTGAAAGGACTTTGAGAGAATTTACTACATTATTAATAAACCGGCTGATTAAAGGACACAGTTCCCTCTGGCTTCTCCTAAACTAGTTTTGTTCATGGTATTTTAATTCAGACACATTCCATAATTAAGACATTTTGATTCCATTTCTATTAACAGTGAGAAGGAACCAAATCATAATAAAATCAAATGAAAGTGGAGAAAGGCCTGAGGACACAAGCCTCAGAGAGCACCCAGTTATATCTTAGAATAGATCTAAGGAAGACATTTTTCACGCTGAGGGTGGTGAAACCCTGGCTTGGGTTGCCCAGAGAGGTGGTGGATGCCTCATCCCTGGAAACAGCCCAGGTCAGGCTGGACGGGGCTCTGAGCAACCTGCTCTGGGTGAAGATGTCCCTGCTCACTGCAGGGGTGGGACTAGATGGCCTCTGACAGCCCCTTCCCACCCAAACCCTGCTGTGATTCTATCCTGCAGTCAATGATGTGGTATTTTCTATGTGAAAGGTATCAGATTATTTCAGTTGCCCAGTGTCTCCCTTAGAGTTAAAGAAAATAAGAACAGAGAAAGACAAAAGTATGGCATCTCAGCCAGGGAGTGCACTGTGTGTCTCACACTTAGCACACTGCCTTGGCTCGACCACAGCAATCTTGGCTGGCACAGCTCGGAGGTGAATACCTTACAAATATAAAGGTGTAAGGGAAAGAAATCATATTCACAAGACCTACATTTGCACAAGGATTGTATTAGCCATTTGCAGATGCATTTCTCTGCATTATACTGAGATTTGTCTGCATTCTGCCTTATTAGACAAAGACAAAAGGTTTAATTGAAGAAAGAAGCTTTAATTATGTTTAGCATATGCAGCGTACTCTGGCAATCCACTTTCAAGAAAATGGATGTGAAGATGCAAATGAGCTGAGCTAACCACCAGGAAAGACCACCAATTTCCAGCTGCAATGAGCTAAACCCATTTGTGAATCAACCCCTTTGAGCACATCCTAGCAGAACAGAATTTCACAAATCCACGGCATTTTAATAAACTACATCTGTATTAGTAAACTAAAAAACAGCCAGGGCACAGGCTCAGATGTTGGCCCAGGATTTTTATTAAAGCCTCTGACACAGTTTTGGCCAGATGAACTATGCCATTCCCAGACATGGTCTGAGAGTCAGCACATGCCAAGTATCAAACTGAAACTTGGATGTGGCCACTTGTTTTGGGATGTTTAGTTGTATGTACTTAAACAGGACTGTGACAGTTGATCTTTAGGCCAGAGACCAGTCCTATAAAGTCCCTTATAGAAACCCTCCAAAAGAGGATAGCTTAGGGCCAGGTATACAAATGTAGGGGGAAGTATATATATATTCTGTATTAACCAAACACTTCAATAAAAGTATTTTCTAGATGTAGGGCAAAAAGTGTCTCCTGTCTACACTTCTGTGTTCCTAAGTACCTATTAGACAGCCTTACCATGCCTTTTTCTAGTTACTAGGGTGTGAGGCATTCACTATATAGGTGTACCGCAGCTCTTTGCTGACTCGAATCGCAGCAAAATGTTTTCTCTGCAGCAGAACTGCCTGAAGAACTTCTGACAACTCTGAGGAAGTGTTTGTGGCTCAGTACCTGCAGCAAGGGATGGAAAAGAAACATTGATGTTGTCGAATAGCTGCCTGCAGGTGCAGAAGTAGGTCAGCCAACCTGGAAACCTTTGGATTATCTCCAAACAAGAACTGGCAGGTCAAAGATAATACGGGAATGTGGGTCTGGTCAAATGATACAGGAATGCATCAAGGCAGAAAGCAAGATTTATGACTGAAAATGGGTGGGAGAGTTACTTAAAACCGAGCACTTGGGGCAAATATCAAAGATGTTGCTTCTGTTTTAATTGACATTGATCATGTCTTACTCATTTAGAAGAGTATATCCTACATACTTTCAGTATGGAAGAGCTGTCAAGTTTGTCCTCACACATATTTGCCACCTACACTCTGGCATATCAGGGCAGGCCAACCTTAACCTATGGGAGATGCTACTAGCCATGGATTATGTATTTCTGTGCCCTCTTTCTTCATTTTGTGGATCTGTGTTGGCTTCAGTGAATTATGCCAACATGAAATTGGTATCATGAAATGGAGGATGTGGCTTGCGAAGCAGTCTCAAATCGGTCATGTCAGTAGCTCTGTGATCATCTTGCTGTAGTGCTATGTGGACACCACTGAGGGTTGAAGATGAATTCAGATGGCATGTTGGCCCTGACACAGGGCTGCCTTAATCTTCAAGCATCATGGCTTTCAGGTAGGCTGTGAGGCAGTGGGTTTATTTTCTTTCGTTCTGACTCACCAGTGGCTCAAGAAAAGAGTTATTTTTCTCTCCCTACTGATCAGTGAAATAAGCACTAAAAGAAGACTGTGCATTGTAGGTCACCTACCCACTCTTCTACTTTACAGGTTTTAAAGTGCTTCTTCACATGTAGCTCTATAATTTTCCAGCCTTTCATAAAAGAGAGACTCAAGCTATCTGTCAGGGTCATAAAATGAAGATCATTGTGTTTTGTGTCTGATCTAATGGATAAAGCTGAAACTTGCTTTCACACTGATGCCTGGAATAAATAAGCTAGCCCATTGAGATGTAAGCTCAAATACGCCTTGCCCTCCTAACTTCGGGGATTCTAAAGACATTTTCAGGATTCTTGTCTTTCTTTTTGGTATTTTGAGGATCTTCTAGACGGATGTGTAAAACAGAAAAACATTTTAATCTTACATTTAAGACCTGGTTATTCAGTATGTTATCTCTAAGTATTGCTGCTGATCTAATGAGCATGTGCTGTCTCAAAGCAAGCTCAGAGGAGAACAATATTCCAATGCAGAGACACTTCTGGAGATAAAGCAAATACCTTCTTTACTAGTCCCCCTCCCCAAGCCCCCTGAATACATGTAGTCAGCTCTTTCTATATCACTGAGGGTTTTTTATTCCTTTGCAATATGGCAAGCTATTTCTTCCTTCTTAAATTTATTTTAATCAGCAGTTATGGCACAGTGTGTAGCTTTTCATAATTCTACTGATGTTTCTGCAAATGATTACTTAGTGCAGTGCATTATTATTACTGTGGATGATCACTTACAAACATCTGTCGGGACTGACAGGTAGAACTGAGCCTGCCTTCAGGCGGAAGGGTGGGTTAGAGGTCCATCCCAGTACTATTTTTATAATACTCTGCTTATTCAGTTGCCTGGTCTTTTTTTTTGTATGTCTTCAGCACTGGATGTCATTACCTGCCCCAAATCATCATCGTCTTTTTTGTGATGCCCTAATAATGAGCTTTTGTCATGTACGATGACTACATCTTATTTCCCACACCCCCTCTTTTTATCATAATATCATCTGCTTGTGATGTTCTGAGGAAAATGCAACAAGCTATGATAAATCACCTTGTCAAGTTACACAGTAATTCAAGCTGGTGCTGAAGTTCCAGGTAAAATCCAGCAAGAGGCTTTGCGGGGAAGAAAGGTGGGGGAAGGAATTTGGTTCTTCAGAGCCTGCATCCTTCTTGTGTCTGTAATGAATCTATGGGTGGGATGAAATGTGGGGGATGTGTCAACCTTGCTGTTGTTTCTAATGAATCAAGAAGCTATTTTGAAGAGTTTCCCTGTCTCTCAGGAGCCGTTTCCATGTTGCAACATCAGATATGCATTTTGAATCACTCTGCCTTTTCAACCTGTACCTGCAGTGCAGTAAAATATATTTAGTACAGTGCATGTTATCAGGTCGAAGGGGTGGGAGGACCTGGCTGCAAACTTTATAGAATCCTTTGCAGCCTGAGTTTTTACAGCGGCCACAGAAAGTAGGCACAAACACTGGAGTTTTGCAGATGTCTCCGTATTTGTTGTTGGGGACCTCTGAGGAGAGAAAAAGCTTTCTCCTTTTCTCTTAAAGGCGGCGATCAGGGGCACAAGTGTTCCCAAGATGTTAAGACCAGTTAGTCTGTAAGTAACAGAAGTCTTAGAATTTCCCTTTGTAGTCCCTTCAGCCAAAAAATGAGTTCTGGCAGACCTGGAGGACACTCCTTTCATAGCTGCTACATCTGCTCACAAATAAAGAGCAACTGCATCCTTGGAGAATGAAGGACTTTGCTTTCAGATGAAAAGAAAAGGACTCAGAAACTCCAAATACAAGTGTAGGACATAGTATGTGTTTCTTTCCTACGAGAGCAGCCATCTTAAACTGAAATAATTCTCTGAATTGCAATTCCTCATGGCAGATGGGTAGGAAAACTGCCTGGATACTGAGACATGTACATAGAAATGAAAAGCAGATCAGATCCATGATTAGAGATAAAAGAAATAGCTAAGTTTTAAAATAGTTTTACTCCCAGTTTCCCCACCCCGCCACCCCAGTGTAGCAATGTTTCAATAGCTTAACACATTAGTGGAAAAAATAGCTCCCAGAAAAGACGTCATCCAGAGGAATTAAGATACCGTTATTTCTAATATCCAGAAATTGTCTGTGCATGAGGAGTGTAAAATGAGCCCAGTGTAAATTAGTGCATAAAGCACAGCCTGAACCTGTTTTTGTGTATTAAATCGTTCTATGCAACGTTTGCAGGCGCAGAAGCTGCTTTGTCCACGCTGGTCACTTGTTAGCATGTCCTTGGCACACATGGGGCTCGCGCTGGCTGGAACTAGCCCAAGCAATTCCTGGCCACGGTGTACAAGCTAACACAGGCCAAGAACCATTCCTAGTGTGTAATCTGCACGTGGAAGCACATTTTCAGGGCCTAAGAGCTGTAGCATAACATTTAGCCTCTGGGCCACAGAGCAGTCTCAGGTGCATTTTATGAAATACAGGAATTGGTGAGCACAAAGACTATGATTTCCCTAACAAAAGAGGGTTTCTTGTAACAATTCTTTGTGGGAAAAAATATTATTAGATTACCTTTATACATGGTGTTAACAAGAATAGCATTTTGGCTGAAGTTAGACTGGATAATAGACATACTTTAAGCAGTGAAATAGCAGGAGAAATGCTTGCTATGAAACACAATTACAAATCCCGGCTTTGCACAGATGCTTGTATGGGGCCTCTGTTGTGTAATGCCAGATGCGAAAATATCTCTTTGTTCAACAGTTCAACACAGTTTGTTCAACAGACGGTAACAATTTCGTATCAGATTCATTCAGCTGAGCTCATATATAAATTATTGAAATGGCCTGGGATTTCCTTGCCTGGGAGATAACCTCTTTTTATCTGTGCCGCATACCTAGAGTGGAGGCCAGTGATGCTCCCCGTCTGTGCGTCCCTTAGAAGAAAGCTATAGGCAATGCACTCCCGTTGCTTTTGAAATCTCCAGCCAAACTTTGCTCTCCATGGGAATAAACAATCTCCAGGACATGCTGCAAGACTCGGCTGTTTACATGGGGCTTGTGGGAGACAAATGACATTGATCAGCATTATTTAGTGGAGGGGATGGGTTTTTTTCAGTTTTTCCTGGTAAAAGATAAGAAATCGCATGTGCATGCTGTGGTTTCATCTGGCTGAGTTTTTAAATTGTTGCAGAAAATACATGTGGTCTGTTTTGCACCCTTGTGCATACCCTCCTATTTGCCCCTTATGTACATGCTCCGTGCTCTGTGATGACTACTTCAGTTTGTAAGTTCCTTGGGGCAGAGATCCATCAGTCCTCATTATCCTGACATGAGCCATACACACCGTTGCTGCTATGTAGATAAAATATCTTGCATATAAAAACAGCGTTGTCATGGTGATTTGAAACTCCTGAAAGCTTACTGTAATGCACATATCTACACTTAAAATCAACCCTATGACAAGTCACCTTATGTGTAATGGGATCCAACCCACTCCTTAGGGAGCAAAAAATCTGCATAAGCTGTGCAGCTGCCTCTTTGGAGGAGTAATATTTTGAGCATCTAACTGTTTTTGACCTCACCTGGCTGCCAGATGCTGTCAGCTACTCCTACAACCATGCAAACAATCTTCCTCATTTATAATTTACAAAGTATAAATTGTAGCTTTTTGTCAGGGTTTGGGGCTCACACGGAGAAAGAGCCTGTGCATAATTCTTAATGACACCTCAAAGTTCAGCATGAGGGTGGGAAGCTGCTGTTTTCTCCATGTGGTATATTCCTTAAATATTCAATGAAGAGACAACCAGAAGAGGGGGAAAAAAAAAAAAAAGCGGGATTAATTTTGCCATCCCTGTAGAGATGCTCTGTAGGGAACAGTTCAGCTCCTATGGAAGTCGATGGCATCAGGCCTTGAGAAGTCACTGTGAAACAAAAAGGAGGTAGAAGTATTAATATTTAATTTTCAAAGACTGTAAGTTATGTGCCCTTCCTGAAAAGAGTCCTTTCTCTACCCATCATTAAGTGCAAAACATAGAATTCTTTCCACATCTGTATGGAAACTTGATCTGTAGATAAGGACAAGATGTTCCCAAGTAATATTGCACAGTCCGAAGGAATTTGTACCATCATAAAATGAAATTATTACTTTATCCTAAAAGAAACTTTATGGTAGTCCAGCTCTGGTTTTGGTGGCTGTTGTACCCCATGCATGCTGACAGCTGCAGGCATGGTGGGCGAGTTGCCATTCTGCAGTTGGTTTGTTTTAACTTTGTATTAATGGAGGGCTCTCTCTTTTTGAATGTCATTGCATTTAAATCGCTAAAACAACTGTGTGTGCTGTACCAATTAGCTTCTCATACAGTGACTAGGTGAGAGTGAATAGTAGTTAATTCGGGGCATTTGCTTCAGAAGAAGACTGTAATGTGCTCAGCTTTTGAGGATTTTAGCAGCACTGTGAGGAATTACCTATAAGGTTCTGGACCTCCTATTTACTGTTTTCCCAGGGGGCTGGCAAGCCTATATCGCTCTTTCCATATCCAGTGCATAGAAGGATTGGTCTTCTGCCTCCCTCATTAAAGACTGAGAAATACTCCAACCATCTCAAGCCTACGTGGTTTTCCTTGCTGTGTTAATCTATCAGTGGGTATTTTAACCTGCAGCTGGTGGTCCTTAGTGTTCAACACTACAGGTACAAAAAGGTACCAAACTCTCTGTGTTTCAGCAAAGGGAAGGACCAGTTTCAACACGTGATGTTCAGTGTGCTGTACATTTTTAGTGTATAGGGGGAGCAAGAGGAAGAATGCAGGGGTACTTCAGTGACCTTTATTTATGGCTCCTTCAGGCAATATTTTTATAAATATATTAACAACAAAAA
>NW_010546339.1:0-518 GCF_000687285.1 Phaethon lepturus | reverse complement strand
ATCTTTTACAGCGGCAGTAAATCTAATATCTTTGCAAAAACCCCCTATTTTCTCTCTGCGTTGAATGAAACATGAGATTCCTTAATAGAGAGGGAAATTAAAATCTAGTTTTATTGCAGTTCCTGTAACTGGTATCTAAGCTATTAATAATCAATCCATTCTTGCTTAAAAGCTAACATTTATCACGCCAACTAAGATGAGCTGACGGGCACTGGGGGGAAAGTACAATTGACTGCAATTACACTTTGAAAAATGTTATCTGTGCCACTGACCACTGGGGATAAATGATGAGATTTCATTTGTTTCTTCAAGCTTCAGATTCTTTTTCCTGACTTTTTTTTTTTTTTTTTTTTGCCTATAGGTTGCCTCAACCCTGAGCTGCTCAGGGCAGGACCTGCGGGAAGGGAACTGCAGCGTCCCGTAGTCGTGGGGATCCTTCACGCTGTGCCCTGGTGAGCGCAAGTGCCACCCCTCTGCTCTCATCCCATCTGGGGACATCGCACCTTCCTCGTCCTCAC
>NW_010546338.1:4044-4304 GCF_000687285.1 Phaethon lepturus | reverse complement strand
ACAGCTTGTCACATCCTCCTCACTCAAGTATTCAGTGCTAATGCATCTCTTAAAGTGCTTCACGAGCTATTAAAGTCGAGCGTGCCTCAAGTGCATGATAAATGGACTCTATGCCAGCGTCTTCCCCCCACTCCACCCGGTCTCTGCCACCAGTGGGATTAATCCATCCTCCCACCCCATTCCCACTGCGCTTTCCCAGCCCGAGTGCCTGGCTGGTGGGGGATGAGCCCCAGGGCTGGCTGGCGAGGGGAGGCTGCAGC
>NW_010546338.1:2942-3823 GCF_000687285.1 Phaethon lepturus | reverse complement strand
CCCCTGCCGCTCCAAAGCCCCTGCCCAGAGCATCACCTCGCTGTTTCCGAGAGGTGCCCAGCAGGGACACACGGTGCCTCTGGACCAAGGACAGTCCTGGAAGTGCCCTATTAGCCCTCCTCCAGCTCCTCCAGCTTCCACCCCCCTCTCCTTTTTACGTCCCCCAGGGCCGAGCACGCTCTCTGGCTCCTGCAGACAGAGCCCTGCCGCCCTCCGCGCACCCCCTCCAGCCGCCTGTTGATGCACTCGGGTCTCAGCAGCTCCAGTTTTGAGCTGGTGCCCCAGACACCTCCCTCTTGGACACATCTGGGCAAGGGAAGGAGGAGAGACACAGGGACATAGAGGCTATGCTGCCAAGCCCCTGAATCCTGCCGCATCATGGAGCAGAAGGTGACAGTCATGGTGGCTCGCCTGGCCAGGGGCCTTAGCCGGGGCTGGGCTCTCTGCGGCAGCGTGCTTCCGCCAGCGGTGAAATGCATGGCCCTGGTAGGGAGCAGAGTTTGTTTCTCAGTCTAGACAACATATTTCAAGTGTGCGTAACCCTGAAGTACCTGGCACTTCTGTGTTTTGTCCCTGTGTGACAGGTCTGGGCCGCCCTCCTCACAGCATGGGGGGGAACAGCACAGTGCATCCGAGGGATGCTCTGGCAGCCTTGACGCTGGGTCCTTCAAGGCTTCCCAGGCAGCCGTCCTGCAAGCAGAGCAGGACCAAGCAGCATTGCTTCTCTGCAGAAAGCATCACACCACCACAAGCAGCACACAGCTCAGCATCCAAATGCTTTGAGCTGGTGCCCTGGGAAGGTGCTGGGAATGCTCCTGCAACACCACCCAGCAAGCTCCCTCCCTGCCCGGAGAGTGGCTGGCCCCACACGCTGGGGGGCG
>NW_010546338.1:2250-2925 GCF_000687285.1 Phaethon lepturus | reverse complement strand
CGGAGAGTGGCTGTCCCCACATGATGGGGACATGCCACTGAAACCCATCTGCTTCGTGTCCAAGCAAGCAAAGCTGTAGCTTCCAGCAATGTAAAACCACCCAGCTGGATTTAGGGGAGCTCAGTGGGGTGCTCTGGCTGTGTTTCTCAATCCCACAGAGCCCACGGATGCACAGATGTCCTTACCAGTTAATCAGCAAAATTCTCCTCTATAATCCACCAAAAGCAACAACAGCCAGGCTGACTGACAAGGATCCAGTGAGTTTTGGAAATCCCCTATTTTGTCCCATTTTTGCACGGCTGCCATAGGTCACTCCACAGTGGGACCCAACCACTGCCCCATAACCATCCTGCTCCTGCCTGGAACCAGGACCATCAGCGTCTCTAGAATTTACTCTCTCTGAAGCCATCACTAAGGTAAGTCCCAACTTCTCTGCTAACCTGGAGAAGCAGGAGCTAGTGGTGGGCACAGATGGGGGGTGGCAGTGGGAGGAAAAGTCACCCGGAGGAGGTGACAGCAGGATGAGGCACCCATCACGGTCATGGGGTAAGGTGTTGGGGCTTGGGGCTGCCAGGGTGCCACTTCTTTCCACCCACCCAGCCCTTCACAGGTGGGTTGCACAGGGCAGTGTGCCGAAAAGGGGCTTGAAGGGCTGGGAAGGGGTGCCCTGGCTGT
>NW_010546338.1:643-2192 GCF_000687285.1 Phaethon lepturus | reverse complement strand
GGGCCCCCTCGGACACGTGGGGGTGTGGGCAGGGTGAGGGGCAGCAGCCGGCGTTGTGCAGACGCCCAAATCCTGCAGCGGCAGGCAGGAGGGGCTGCATGTGTCATGGAGAGGAGAAAAGTGATAACATCCAGAAATGTAGTATCAGGCAAGCCTGGAGAGCACACCCAGCTTGCCCCAGGAGAGAGGCTGAAAGAGTGGTGTTAACATTTTTTGGGAGAGAGAGGTGTGCAGAGACTCACCCTGCTGGCTGGGTCTCTGGGCGTACACCACCACCACCGCGGCGAGCACCACGCAGCAGGCTGACGGGATGGGGTTAGCCATCTGTGGAAGCAAACACAGGCAGGAGCAGTCAGGGTTTGCCCCCAGGAGACCCTGCAGGCAGCATACCGAGAGCCGGTCCCTCCTGGGCAGCCGAAGACTGCAACAGGACTGCAAGGACATGGCCACGAAGCGAGACTTCAGCTCAGCCATGGGGGAAACTCGCTGCAAAAAGAGGCTTTTTGCTGGCGCGTGCTCCATCGCTCAACGGCCTGTGGCACCTTGCATGGGAGCTGCCAGCACAACCAGGTGCCCAGAGGTGACGATACACCTTGGACAAACGCTGCATTTTTCTCATCTCATTTTCAACCCTTCCCTTAAGAAAGTCAAACCCTGGTGTTGGGCTCTCCTTGGGAGCTGCAGCATCACTCTAGGAGCAGACACAGCCTGCAAGTTGGTTCCAGAGGTTTTCTGAAGAGAGAGGAGCACACCTGGGCACTTCACAGCAGCAGCCAGTGTTTGCAAAATGCAGATCCCAGCACGGCCAGCTGCTGCTGCTGCTCCAGTGTGGCCCCTTCTGGCACCAGCACCGAGCACCATGCTGTCCCTCAGTGCAACAGCAGCAGCATTTCTGGGCACGCCAGGGAACGCGTCACCCCATCGGTGTCGCTGCAGTGACTGATGGGTGCTGCATGCTGCCTGACACCCCAGTGGGCCATGGTCAGCCCTTGTCTCTCTGGGCTGGGAGAAGGGCAGAGGCTGCTCTGTCCCGGTGAGCAGTGCCATGTCCCAGAGGATGTTGGAGTGCAGGGAGGTGTGGAGGGGGGGCCAGCTAAGAAGGCAGGCAGGTAGAGACATGCTGGGCTTTAGGGAACAAGCAGGGAACATCCTCCTTGCACCGATGAGCCTCCAACGGGAGTGGACAAATGGCAGCAACACCCACAAGGATGTCCTGGGCAGCCCTGCCAGGCTCGGAGACACTCGAGCTCTACTCCTCTTGCAGCCAGGGCCAGTGGAGAAGACCAGAGCCTGGAGGGAGCTGCTGGGGACCGCGATGGGGATGCCAGCCCACCCGCCAGGAGGTAAATAGCACCATGCATGAAAAGCAAATTACACCTTCAAAACCGTTTAAACCTCTCTAATCTCCAGCACCGTATCGGTAACGCATGGAGGATTGCCTTTTAATCTAGAACATGAGTATGGGCTCGTTAGCCAGATGGCATCCATTTAAGCCTAAATAAAGGGGGAGCTGTATTGGCCAGAGAAAAAAAAAGGAGCAAAAGAAATT
>NW_010546338.1:0-606 GCF_000687285.1 Phaethon lepturus | reverse complement strand
TCCGTTACCCAACACGGCTGTTGCAGGAGCCCAGATGGCCTCGGGTTTGCAGCAGGACATGAGCCTTTGCAGAGCTGGAAGGGAAGGCAAGCATGGCTGGGAGGGATGTCACAAGCAGATTTTGGGGTGCAGCCTGGTCTCAAATCCCTCTCAGGGATGCTAGAGGGACAGGAGCACTGAAAATGGGGAGCTGGGAGACAGGCAGAGACCCATGGGCCCGCTGCTGAATTTGCAGCACTGGGTTTCGGCAGCGAGGGCTGGCAGCAAGAGCCAGCCCTGGTGCGGTGGTGGTGGCAGAGCACGGACACGCCAGCCCCAGACCCCGCTCCCAGCCCAGCCTTCCCGGGTCACCTTGAGCAAATCGCTCTCACTGCCTCCCCTGTGCCTCAGTTTCCCCGCCTGTAAAACAGAGATAATGAAGGTGACTTTCCCGTGAAAGCTCTGGGCAAGGCGTGCTGAGTGCTAATTACAACACCGTTATCATTCACGCTGCTGCTTCTCTCCTGCTCCTCTTTTTCCCCGTGCCTGCTCTCCGCTCTGCCTCCTCCGTGTGTCCCCACTGTGCCCGCAGCGTGGCTCCCCGGCTGCCGCCCCGCTGCGCGCTAG
>NW_010546337.1:1766-2832 GCF_000687285.1 Phaethon lepturus | reverse complement strand
GACGGCCGCGGAGGTACATGCGTGTGAATACGGAGCTTGCAGCCGGGGCTAGGGTGTTTATTTTTTCCCCCGCAAACTGCAGGTCTTTGCAGAAAAGGGAAGGGGCCGGGGGGCTGCCGGGTCCTGCCGGTCCCCGCCATGCCCACCCGCATCCCTGCTGCCGTCATCCTCCGCGCTGCATCCCTCCTCTGCTCGCTGCGGGGATGCTGGGGAGATCTGATCCCTATTCTTCTCCCTTGCAGGTACCACCTCCGAGCCCGCGCTGCTGCCATTCCCAGGTGAGATTCTTCTCTCAAAGTCATTTTTCTCTAGGAGGTTTTGTAGTGGAAAATTGCATTTTTTGGTTAAAAATGGCGTTCGGGGAGTTTCAGAAAGGATGTATATTGGTTTGGAACAAAAAGCGGCAACAAAAAGTTAAACTTCTTTTACAGAAAGGAAATAGAGATTCTTTATTATCCCCATTCTGCTTATTATCCTGAGAGGGGAATTTAGCCGCCTCCTGCTGACTCCCTGTCCCTGTGCCATTCATCACGCCCGAGCAAATAATTCCCTTGACATGGCAGGCCAGGAGCGCTTACACGTCTGCTGCCCATCGACAGCAGCTTGAGAGATCATCTCCACCCCACCAGCTCCCACGTGGGACCAGCTCTGGATGCGTTCGTTAAGGCTAATAAGAATTTGCTAATCGCATCTCGTCGCTTGTCACCCAAGTCATATGGCATTACATGAGGCCATGTGTCTGCTTTCCTCTTCTCCCGTTGGGTTATCGCCCAGGCCATTAGTAGGCAAGATGATGGGGTGATGGTGCGTCTCATTTATGTATTGAGATGTGTTGAGTCTTCATGGCCGCTGCTTCCAGCAGATGAGGAGAAGTCCATGCCTCACCATCAGGTGGGTAGCACCAAGCCAACAGCTGCCTTGCGCTGCAGCAAAGGGTCACCATTTTCTTTAAGGAGCAGAGATTTGGTGCAGAGAGGGCTCCAGTCCTCCCCATGACATCCACCCACCGAGTGCTTGCCACCTCCTGGCCCCGGGGAGGTCTCACTGCTTGCTGAGGGATGTCTCT
>NW_010546337.1:1433-1698 GCF_000687285.1 Phaethon lepturus | reverse complement strand
GCCCCAGCCGGTGCCAGGGGCGAGTGGAGATCCTCTACAATGGCTCCTGGGGGACGGTCTGCGATGACGACTGGGACATTGTGGATGCCAACGTGGTGTGTCGCCAGCTGGGCTGCGGCCACGCCATCGCCCTCCCGGCTGCCATGACCTTCGGCCAAGGGAGCGGACCCATCTTCCTGGACAACGTGGATTGCAAGGGCTGGGAGGCAGCCTTGAGCGAGTGCTGGAGCCACGGCCGGGGCATCCATAACGGCTGACCCGACGA
>NW_010546337.1:943-1381 GCF_000687285.1 Phaethon lepturus | reverse complement strand
GGGCATCCATAACTGCTACCACTACGAGGACGTGGCTGTCGTATGCAACGGTAATGAGGCTGGGTTCCTCGGGGACAAGGGGAGGAGGGGGGGGCCTGTGGTGCTGCGAGCCCTGGTGTCTGCAGACACCTTGGGGGATCCCAAAAGTTGTATCTCAGAGCCTGTTCCTCTGAGCCTGGGTCAGCCAAACCTCCTCTGCAGCCTTCCTCCTCCCCTCTCTTCAATCCAGGTCATCTCCCAGCTCAGCATGCTGGTGCTCCATAAGGTGACCAGCCGGTTTTGTGTTCCCCGACACTCCCAGCTCAGGGACTTTGCAACCTCTTCAGAATGATCCCTGGGGAAAGAGCACGTGCCCACCCACGCTCCTGCCTCCGAGTCAGCCGCTGCCCAACTGCTCTTTCCCCTTTTGACTTGTCTGTCTTTAAATTGCTGAGCTTT
>NW_010546337.1:314-900 GCF_000687285.1 Phaethon lepturus | reverse complement strand
AATGTTCCCGAAGGTGAGAAAAGCAGTGGAAAGCGTTTGAACTTGGCAAGTGAAAGTGGAACGGCTCCGTGCCGAGCCCCACACACCCTACGCGTTCCTCCCGCGTCGCTCCGTGGGCTTTGCTCATCAGCCATGCACTGGTGACCGGTAAACGTGAGGCGGTGCAGAGCCAGAGCTCGGCCGCGGCCGCAACAGCTCGGAGAATCCCCGCGTCCTGCCGGAGCGGGGCTTGGCAAGGGAGGGGTGCTGCCTTGGCTGGTGGCTGGACCGGCAGCGACCAGAGAAAGGAGGTTGTGGGTTGAGCGGGAGCCCTGAATCCAGGCGCTGCTGGAGGGGAGAGGTGGAGGAATGAAGGAGGAGGTGGGGGAGATGGGTCTGAGGGCACAGGAGCGGCTTGAGCCGTCAGGTGTTTATAGCTTGGTTGGCGAAGGAGCCCAGGAGGTGCTCTGGGCTGGCCCCCAGGAGCTGCAGGAGTTTGACCCAAGCACCAGACCAAGGTGGGAAGTGCTCCCACCCGTGCCGTGCCGGAGCATCCAAGAGCCAGCTTTCTGTCGGTTGTGGTTACGGCGCAAAGCGCGGAGCCGGC
>NW_010546337.1:0-232 GCF_000687285.1 Phaethon lepturus | reverse complement strand
CGGACCGCTCGGCTCCGCTCCCCAAATAATTCCACCAGCCCAGCTGAGGAGCTGGAGCAAGGTGAGCAATACGGTAGCTTGAAACAACATTGTTAGCAAAAGAAATATAGGCAAAACCGGCAGGAAAATCAAAATATTACTTGTTTTTTCTATATTTATGCCATGACTTTGAATCCGAATCCCGTGATAGGTGGGAGCCCAACTCCCGACAGCTCAGCGCAGCCTTAGTCCG
>NW_010546336.1:267-2437 GCF_000687285.1 Phaethon lepturus | reverse complement strand
CTTGTTGAACCTCATGAGGTTCACACAGGACTGGGCATCCCTCCTTGCCAGTGGTGGAGCTGGCAGCGGGCAGCCACGGTGCCCGTTTGCAAAGACGGGGGCACCAGAAGGACCCAAAAGGCGTTTGAGCAAACTGCTTTTCCTTCGGCGTTGAGATTTGGGTTGGGGAAGGCGGTGGCAGAGCCATGAATGCAGTACTTCACGTTGCCCTGCAGAGGACAGCTGAAGGATGAGTTGGTTTAGGCTTCTCACAAGTAGATTTTGGCCTTAAGGCAGGAGGGTTTGTGCCTCGTTCCCATCAACTACGCGTCAAGCTGTCAGGACAGTTGGAAATGGTTGTCGCCAACACGGTGATGCTCGACCGCGCTAAGCACGAGCGATGCCCAGAGCCACGTTCGCTCAGCAGAGCTCTCATCTGCTCAGCCATAAAACACGGGATGTGTTATAAAATTTTTTTTTCAGATTTTTTTCCCCCTCGGTATACAAGCCTGAGAAGCTGGGGGCAGCAAGCACATCCTGTCCTGCAGGGTGGGTTTCATGAGCAGGGACGTTTTGGTCAAAATCAGCAACGAGTGACCCCTAAGCACATCCTCTCCCTGTGCCGTAAAGGGAATTTGAAGGCTCAAAGTCTGGTTTGGCATTCCTTTCGCTCTTCCTCCCAGCCCGCTGAGTGTGTGTCCCCCCAGGATGTTGGCTGGGGAACGGAGGGCGAGCGTCTCTGGCCAAAGGGGGTGCAGAGACTGGCAGTGCTCCACCTGTGAAGTTCAGACGTACTTTTTGGATTTCACCTAATGAATTTCTCCTCCCCAGGCTGTGGTTGTGCTCCCTGAGCGCTGCTGAGGAGGAGGAGGAAGAGGAAGAAGAGGAGAAAGAGGAGGAGGAAGAGGAGAAGGAAGAAGAGAAGGAGGAGGAAGAGGAGGAGAAGGAGGAAGAGGAAGAGAAGGAGGAAGAGGAAGAGAAGGAGGAAGAGGAAGAGAAGGAGGAAGAGAAGGAGGAAGAGAAGGAGGAAGAGGAGGAGGAAGAGAAGGAGGAAGAGGAAGAGGAGAAGGAGGAAGAGAAGGAAGAGGAGAAGGAGGAAGAGAAGGAAGAGGAGAAGGAAGAGAAAGAAGAGGAGAAGGAAGAGGAGAAGGAAGAGAAAGAAGAGGAGAAGGAAGAGGAGAAGGAAGAGAAAGAAGAGGAGAAGGAAGAGGAGAAGGAAGAGAAAGAAGAGGAGAAGGAAGAGGAGAAGGAAGAGAAAGAAGAGGAGAAGGAAGAGGAGAAGGAAGAGAAAGAAGAGGAGAAGGAAGAGGAGAAGGAAGAGAAAGAAGAGGAGAAGGAAGAGGAGAAGGAAGAGAAAGAAGAGGAGAAGGAAGAGGAGAAGGAAGAGAAAGAAGAGGAGAAGGAAGAGGAGAAGGAAGAGAAAGAAGAGGAGAAGGAAGAGGAGAAGGAAGAGAAAGAAGAGGAGAAGGAAGAGGAGAAGGAAGAGAAAGAAGAGGAGAAGGAAGAGGAGAAGGAAGAGAAAGAAGAGGAGAAGGAAGAGGAGAAGGAAGAGAAAGAAGAGGAGAAGGAAGAGGAGAAGGAAGAGAAAGAAGAGGAGAAGGAAGAGGAGAAGGAAGAGAAAGAAGAGGAGAAGGAAGAGGAGAAGGAAGAGAAAGAAGAGGAGAAGGAAGAGGAGAAGGAAGAGAAAGAAGAGGAGAAGGAAGAGGAGAAGGAAGAGAAAGAAGAGGAGAAGGAAGAGGAGAAGGAAGAGAAAGAAGAGGAGAAGGAAGAGGAGAAGGAAGAGAAAGAAGAGGAGAAGGAAGAGGAGAAGGAAGAGAAAGAAGAGGAGAAGGAAGAGGAGAAGGAAGAGAAAGAAGAGGAGAAGGAAGAGGAGAAGGAAGAGAAAGAAGAGGAGAAGGAAGAGGAGAAGGAAGAGAAAGAAGAGGAGAAGGAAGAGGAGAAGGAAGAGAAAGAAGAGGAGAAGGAAGAGGAGAAGGAAGAGAAAGAAGAGGAGAAGGAAGAGGAGAAGGAAGAGAAAGAAGAGGAGAAGGAAGAGGAGAAGGAAGAGAAAGAAGAGGAGAAGGAAGAGGAGAAGGAAGAGAAAGAAGAGGAGAAGGAAGAGGAGAAGGAAGAGAAAGAAGAGGAGAAGGAAGAGGAGAAGGAAGAGAAAGAAGAGGAGAAGGAAGAGGAGAAGGAAGAGAAAGAAGAGGAG
>NW_010546336.1:0-231 GCF_000687285.1 Phaethon lepturus | reverse complement strand
GTGAGAGGGGGAGGAAGAGGAGAAAGAGGAAGAGGGGAAGGAGGAGGAGGAAGAGGAGAAAGAGGAAGAGGAGAAGGAGGAGGAGGAGAAAGAGGAAGTGGAGAAGAAGGAGGAGGAGGTGGAAGAGAGTGTGGGGTGAGTGGCTCCTGTTGTCTTTATGCCTTTGTTGGAAAGGCGCGTGAAGGCGGTTGTTGTTTCAGCTGCGTTCACAAGCCGGAGAGGCTGAAACAC
>NW_010546335.1:23677-24044 GCF_000687285.1 Phaethon lepturus | reverse complement strand
CCCGGTTGCCCGGGGCGTGTTGTGTGCGGTCCCGGCCTTGTGCCACGGACAGCGAGGTATATCTGTCGGCTGTGTTGAGCTTGCTTGTGGCTGAAGTGGGGGGAGAGAAACGATGAGACCCCCCGGCTTTGGTAAGGCGCCCGAGGAAATCATCTTACTTTCCACAGGTTCGTAGAGTCTTTGTAACAAAGCGATCAGGAATTGGCGGGGAGGGACATGGTTTTAATCAGGCACTGAACAAACTACTTGCTTGTAAATAACCACAAATAAAAACATTTGGCTTGTATAATGTTGCTTTTATAGTTACTGACCACCCTAATTTCTGCAGCGCCATTTCTGATACCCCAACACAATCGTGTCCTACCCA
>NW_010546335.1:0-23579 GCF_000687285.1 Phaethon lepturus | reverse complement strand
GGTGGGCGACGACTTCTCTGCATTCCCCCCATGCAATGAAAATCCAAACTTTGCAGTCAGCCTTATCAAAAATGCAGAAGTTAGAAAGCTACTCTTAATAAAAATGACGCAGACTTTTCTTTTTTTACTTGGTGTTCAGGCAAAGAAAAATGTGAGAGATAAGAAAGAACATTCTTCTTTCAATAACCTAAAGTATTCTTTTTCTAAAAAGATTTAACCTAACAACTTCTGTACTTCATTTCCTGAGTTGCTCATCTTTAAGTTAGATTTCTTCACTAATCTGGAGTGTATTCTTTGAGCATATGCAAAATAATTCTTAGCTCTGGGTGCAGAAGGATACTAGGCAAAGTCAACAGTAGCTCAGTAGAAGACTTCTGAAAGGGTTCAAAATCTGAGTTAACAGCTGAAAGCAAATCGGCATTTGAACAGAATATTGGTGGTCTTGCATTTCTCTGCCATGTAATAAGAACTTGTCTCACTTTCATACTTCATCAGAAGGCAGAGTTTAGCCGTGGTTCATGTGCTTCCCAGTCCACTTGCTCTTAGACCAGATGACTTATTTCTCTATTTTGTAAGTGCTTTTTCTTTGCTGTTAGTTAGCAATGACCTTGGTAACCTTGAATAAGATATGCTTAGAATAAACAGTTGTATGTTGTCCAGCCTTACTCAAGGGTGGGGGGGAATAGGTGACCTACTATGCTTTGACAGTGTCTCCTTTTTAAAAATAAAGAGATGCGATAGGTAGAAGAAAAGGTCAGAAGATGTGGAGAATTACCTTACATGTTTACCATCTGAGTGTTGATCACCTTGTTTCGTTGCTGTCAAGGAGAATTCTGTGCTATGCAATGCAGCTCTGGTTATTTCATTTGTGATATTTAGAGCAGGTTAATAATAGCTCATATTGCATCCATGCAGCAAGAACAGAACTTTTTTTGGCTTCTAGTCCTCCAGTAGTCCTTTTACAGGCAAGTAAAAGGACTCACAAACACACCCTGTTTGTGAGGCTATATTTTTTTTTTTTCCCCTAGAAGCTGAGAGGGAAGAGGGACAGTAGCTGAATCCCTGCTTTCTAATTTCCCTCATATTAAGCTGGTTGGTTGGTGACAGAGTTTGGGGTTTTTTGTAGGTAAAGATTGGTTTGGTTTTGCTGTGTGTGTGGTTTTTAGTTGTTCTAATAAGGATGCTGTTTGTTTGGTTTTTTTTTTTCCTGTGTGTACCTATTTTTTTGTTGTTTTAACAAAGATGCTAGGGGTGGCATGCGTCTTGTGGTCTTTTATCTTGTGTGTCAGCATGCATGGTATAGTTTGCTTGGTCCAGCTGGCTGGCTGAACGCCTCTCAGGACTCAGCTTTTGATGCATGAATAAGCATTTCCTTAAATCTGTCTGTACTAATGGGTGAACAGTCCAGCTTAGGATGGAGATAGTGAGTCTGAAGCAGTACTTAAGGTATCATGTCCTCTGTGTGTGTAGGTCTCCTGGATTTCTCCCTCTAAAACTGTTTATGAAAGGAGTCTGGAAGAGGAGGCTTTTTGACTTACTGAGCTGTGTGTTCTGGGGCAGAGCATCTTTAGGAGAAGAGTAGCTTCTCTCTCCACTTTTTTTATAAAAGTGCTTAAAGTGCTGCCTTTTCTGTGAATACATGCTTTCCTGCAGTACCTAAAGAAGAAAATAAGTTATTTGCATCTGGAGCCAAAATGCAAGTAACATTAAAGTAACAGTAAAGCATAGTAATTTGAGGGAGAGGGTTCAGTCAGTGTCTGCTTTCCCACCCAGCAGTGAAAGCTCATTTTATTGACATGTGCCTATCTTTACATTCAAAGGTGCTCTCCATTTTTTTAGATGCTACTTGCTTTCCCTCCTTGTCACACCCCCCTCCCCCATTACAGTAGATGGCAAAGTTAAACCAATTTAAGCTGGTGAGAAAGACCAGGAAATAACAAGATACACAAGTTTTGCCCTTTCTTTGCATAGTTGTGTTTCTGCACCTTATTTTAATGACTTTTGTGTTTTGTTAGTTAATAGAGGTGTAGAGCTAAGTGAAGCATCTTGCATTCCCAGTTATTCAGTATCTGAAGTGTTCTGTGTGCTTCTGACCATGTAAAAAGTAATGCTAGTTGCTCCGAAAAACTCAGCTGTCAGTCCATGGAGTTGGCTTCTAGAAACTTTACAGATTTATATGCCTGCTTAAACAAGTCTACACACATACAGAGTTAAAAATCAGATGAGCTGTAGGTTCTGATAGACCATGTTCCCCTTCAGCTCAGAGATCGATTTATGTCATCTTGAAGTAGTTTTTTTTTGTGTGTGTGTACAGTCCTCTTCTTGCATCCTATTTTTCCTCCTCTTACAGGGAGTTTTTGGCACAGCCAGAAGAAAGCTCCCATAGCTAGGACGCTGGTATGTAAGGGGGCTATGAATAGACTAGTATGTGTTGTAAGCTACTAAATTTGAACTTACCCCTAGCTTCCAGGGCAAGGTTGAAAGGCATGGCATCTATATAGACATGTATGCCTGCAGGATCGATAGTGGGAGACTGTGGTGTTTGACCTGCTGTTCATGATGACAACAGAATGGTTATGTTCACCATGTGGACAGAGGATGTGTGTATGCCAACCGGAGGGATGTGCATGGACTATCTCTTATTTTGTAAAGTAGTGACTCAAGATGTAGTGTGCATGGTTCTGTCCTGGTGTACAAAGAGGATAACAAGGAAAATGTCTTCTTACACCTGAGGAAGACAGATACATGGTACAGTTACAGGGAGAGTCTAGTTTTCCAGAAGGTTATAATTAGAAAGGTTCTGACTAGAAACCTTTACTGGTGCTGCATTAGATATGACTGTTAACATACTGTTAAGATAGCCAGCAAACTGGCTATAAATCCTTGTTTCTTTTTGCTCTATGGGGGTGGATATTTAAGGACACTTAGGTATAGGCTGTGTGCTATAAGAATCAGCGTACTCCTGAGAGACCTGTAAATTGCTTACTCTCTTCCCTCTAAAGTACCGAACCTTGATGTCAGACCCTTTTCTTTAGCCTTTTGAGATCTATGAGTGAAGAGTGATGTATGTTTAAATGTCAGAGGGAGAGCTGCTATTTTTCTCAAGAATTTGGTCTTAAGTAATGGTGTATTTGAGTCTAAAGGAATCTGCAGTTTGTGAGGCATAGCTTTTTATTGGTTTCCAATTCCCAAATTGGACTCTGTGCTTTCAGAAAGTTAAAGCTGCCAGTAAAAACAATTACAACATACCAGTGTATGCCAAAAAAAAAAAAAAAATTAACTGAAAACTGATAACCTCATTCACTTATACTTTGTATTCTGGTTCAGAGCAGGAGACCAGTGGGGAGCTCTGTTGGTTCCCTGCACAGAGCTTAATGCTGCGGAGCTGTGCATCAGAGAGGGACTGCTTTTGTGTGCATTGGACAGGGAGCTGAGCTGTAGTGGTCTCTTCTGCCCTAACTGGTGAGGTCATGCTGCAAACCTGGTGGGGGAAGATGTTTGTAATGTTTAGGTGTTGTTTGAAGCAAAATGTTTGGATTTGATCAGCGCAGAACTTTAGTGTAACCTTTTAGTAAGTACTGCTGGTTAGAGTTGTTCCATGTGGATGTGGGGGATTTCTCTTTTGAAGTGATGCCGTGTGTTAATGTGGACTCAGAACTAGTGAACTGTGCTTTCGTGTAAACTTGTCATAAACCCAAACAAAGGTGTAAATTCAGCTTGTAGTAGTCGTGTTTCTTAAGTATATGCTTCAAATATTGCATCTGCCCAAATCTCGTATTAATCTGTGTGCTTTGTGGTCATGCTCCATTTTGATTTTAACATAGTCTTGTTCTTGTTGCTGGATGAAAGATCCACATGCAGGGGAAGTAATTTTAATCACAGAATTTATCAGAATTAGTCATGTGGTTAAAGTTACATTTGTGCCTGCAGCTTTTGAGCCATGTAAAGGATGCAGTGCAGTGGCTTGTTCTAAGCACTGCCCAATGCATAAACAGAAAAAATCCTTGTTTTTTCCTTGCTCTCTTATTCTTTCTCCCTTTCTTCTTGGTAACGTAGCTAATATGAAGATAGGATGTTAGGTATAAATACAACTCCAGATTGAAATGTTGGCCCAATTGCCCAAATCTTTTTGCCCTGCAAATGAGGAAAATGAGGTAAAAAAGGTTTTTTGCTTTTTTTCGGTCCCCCAGTTGCAAATACTTATTTCCCAGGAGCAGGCACAGAACTCATTCTTGGGGAAAAGTGAGTGAGTGGTAGCCTTAAAATCACAGCGATTTGTGTTGGATCTACCTCAATGTAATGGGAAACAACGTGCACCAGGGACAGAATTTATTAGTGTATTGTGTCAAGATGTATCAGTAGAGGAAGTGGCCTGTAATGAGGGAACGTGCTCTCCCACTAGGAACTTAATTGTGAGTGAATTATTTCTAGATCTGTGGCCAGGGTAGAAAGAGGCTGTGTTAATTCCAGGCACGTGGGCTATGACTACGCTTTTTCATGTCCCCAGACATTGTCCAGAAAGAAGTAAATAGAGCCATCGGTCTAGAGCATTCACTTTGCATTGATATATCTGTGCCTAAAATAAAGCAGACTGTGCTTACTTCTAAAGTGTTCAAGCATTCTTTTCACTCTTATGTTTTGTGTCAAGCCATTTATGGGGAAAATTGTTCATACTGGGTTTTGAACTAGCTGTGATTCGCCAAAAATGACTGCTGAGCCTTCTGCATTTTGGTGGAAAGATGCATTTGTCTGCCAAGCAGCCCACTTTTATCAGTGCTTGTGCTGCTATTGTAACCATTAGGGAGTAAGCAAGTTCCGCCTGCCCTTCAGAGGTGTTTGTTTTAAATGGCATTGGCAAACTGCTTTGTGCAAGGGTAGTTCTAAAGCAGCTTTCGGAGTCTTGGTGAGTTCAGTTTAAGGAAGCTTGAGCCAAAGCCACGGGGCAGGAATCTATAGTTCTGTTGTAGGTCAGATCTTTAAAGACACTTCTTTTGAGCTGCAGTGTGTGAGAGGTGTGGGGAGCTGGGAGAATGAAGGATAAGCAAGGTAGATTTTCAGTTTGATTTGAAGGATGATAGCAACCTTCTTTTAAAATGCAGTTTGTTCTGTGCACTGCATGGTTGAAACTTGGGTCAGCTGCAACCCAAGGAATCCGGCTAATGAAAAGATGTCTAAGCAGGGGCCTGGAAATGTGGTATAAAAGGAACTGGTGGAGATGTGTGTGATGGAACTGAAAAAGGCTATGAGTGAAAGAATAACATGAAAAGGTTGGTATGGCAACACACATAAAAAGAAATGGAAAAATCTGAAAAAGATCAGTTACAGAACAGCTTAATGAATAATACTTATTTTGAAGTTAGTCTATTGCTGGTTCATGGCCACAGAACAAATATGCTGAATACCTGGTCATCTGTGTCTTGTTTGTGGTGGTTATTATTTTTATTTCATACTGATGGTATAGGTGGCTGTAACACCAATTCTAGGATTATACTCCTTGTTTAGATACAACTAAGATAACAGTGATTGTGATAATGGATAATAGGAAGGGGGGAAGGCATAGAGACTGTTCAATTAAATATCACGCTTCCAAAGAAAACTTACCTGCCTTACTACCTGTTTAGCCTAATATTTTTCATTTTTGTCTCATTTGGAAAGAAAAGTTGGAAATAAAGAAGGCAGCTAAAACTTCTACAGACCTGGGAGGTGAAATGTGGGCTACTGTAAAACTGTTTTGGTGGGGTTTTTTTGTGGTTTTGTTTGTTTTGTGGGAATTTTTTTGTTTGTTTTTTCTTTTTTTATATTAAACAGTAGGTGAGCTGCTTTCTTATGTAGATAGTAAACTGTCGATGGTAGAAGTAATTCCCTTACCTTGAAAGAGGCTGTGTTGTCATGCACAGAAAGTTTTCAGAAATATTTCTGTATGATTAGAAGTTGTCTTGTGCTTAAATGTGGTCCATCCTATGTGTATTTACGCATGTGTATATATGAGTCAGGTTTTTGACTGTACAAGCATTTGGAAAAAAGCTTTCCAAATGGAGTCAGAAGCTGGTCTGTGTGTCTGCAGAAGCACATGCTAGCATGTGCCCCTCTGCAGCCCCTCTGCCTGCCTTGTGCACTTCTCTGATGTCTGGGGTCTGGTGTGAGGAGCCTGCTCATGCTAGAAGGTGTGGGTGTTCTCCAGAGATTCATTCAGCTGTGAAAAGTTCACTAAGCAGAAACTGTGACCCTGCCTGTTCTTAGAAAATAGCTCATGATTGACACTTGCCAGCCCTCTTCAGTCCAGGTTAGCAGGCACGCGGGCAGGTTGTGTAGACACAACCAGCTTGTCCGTACTCTGTGCAGGAAGTGCCCTATTTTGCTAGTGCTAAATAACGAGTCCTTAGGAGACAAGTCAAGTGTGATATAGACTTTGTACCTTCTGTTTGAATCCACTCCTTAAATCTGTTTTTGATAGAGCTTGCTTATGCTGTTTATTAGTAGTGGTATGAATAGAACTTTCTGTAGGGGGGGGAAATAAATTCCTTGCCCTCCTGTCTGCCCTGGGTTATTAATGCAAGTGTGTTGGGGACACATAGTGGTCTTGGACACATAGTGGTCATGGAAGTGTTTGCTTCCTCTGTCTTTCAGTTTTAGTGTGTCTCTTCCTTGCTGGTGCTTATTGCTTTTTTTAATTGAAGAAAAAAGGTAATTCTACTAATTCTTTGGTTTTTATGTGTATTTTCTTCCCTTCTTGACTAACTAGCAGGTGTTTTCTTTCATGATTTCCCCTTCTGGTTGTGACAACCTCGTTAGTTATCCTGGGAAGGACACAGAAAGCAGAGACTAACCAGTGTGTCCTGCTAAATGCAAGGTCTACAAAACTAGATAACCTGGGATTTTTTCCACTTGAGGAGAATGCCTCCAGTATTAGTTCAGTTCTCATCGCACTCTTTACCTCCCACCTTCATATTGCATGATGTGTAGACACTACCGGAATGTCTTCTTGCTCCTGACGCCTGTTGCCAAAGGATTCATTGCTGCAGTATAGTTATTTTTCTTTCCTCTGCTGTTTCCTGGCCATGTTTTGTTAAAGGTGAGGACTTGGGGTACAAAACATGAGGAACTTGAAGGAGATGGTTTACAGAGATGATTCTGTTAAAAAGCAAGAGTATGGCCTCGCTTCTGAAAATACGTTCTTCCTTCTCAGGCATTATTTGTTGGTGACTCTCCTTGGGTTTGACCTCCGAAGTCCTTATTGAGCCATGTGCTTGTACTGTGGTTTCCATTTGGGTTTGTGAGCTACCTGCAGAGAATCCAAAAGATCATTGAAAACAGCAAGCCTGTAGGCTTGTTTGCTACCTCTGCCTGTAGTTCAGCAAGGTGCTGGGATGAATGCCCTGTCATGTCACCCTCACCTGTCCTTGGGAAGCGCTGCACAGGAGCATGTTGCTGATGCTTCTGAGCTAACAACCCAGTTGCATGGTACCTAGGTCATCATAACTGCTGTGCAGAGGGAAGCGGGGGTGATGGCGTGGAAGTCGGAA
Source organism: Phaethon lepturus (assembly GCF_000687285.1). Lineage (NCBI taxonomy): Eukaryota > Metazoa > Chordata > Aves > Phaethontiformes > Phaethontidae > Phaethon > Phaethon lepturus. The sequence goes on along the minus strand of NW_010546335.1, from coordinate 16,056 downwards.
GGATATTGGCAGCAATGTGCCCAGTGCTGTCTTTTATAGCCAAACCTGTAAAGGGCAATTGGTCCTCTTTGCTTCTTGATGTATTTAGCAATGGGGGGTTGAGCATGCATTGTGCAATGTATGTTTTCCATTTGTTGTTGCATTAGCTCCCCTGAAATTTTGTTGGAAGATTTTTTTTTTTTAAATGCACATGTAGTGTATAATAACTGTCAATTAAAGATGAATCCTTTAGCTGTTTTTGGGTGAAAGGAGGATACGGTTTTTAGTATTGTTGGCTGGAAAGAATCCATGCTAAAAGTGGATGTGTCTGTGGGTGGTGTCTGTGTGTACATTGATCTATTGATCAATAGCATTGCCTTTTGTTGCCCTTCTAGGGAGGGAACGAACAAACTTTTCACATTCAAGCTTTCCTGTGCTTCTAGTACTTGCAACTGCAGCAGCACTTACTTCTTAGTAGTGGCAACCTTTGAACGGTCTCACTGCAGCCAGGACAGTACTGTGGTGTTGGTTGGTTTCTTTGCCTGGCTCTGGATTGCAGGGACTGCCTGCAAATGCTTTGAGTGAGATCCGTGTGGAAATTTCCAGCATGAAGATGGGGGGTGGCGGGGGGAAACCACCTCCTGTTGACAGAGTACATGTCCTTACCTGACAGGCAGCTTTCAAGTTCAACAGTGCATTATACAATTTTAAAACCAACCCTAGCTGCTAAACTCTGGAAAGATTCAGACTTAACACTACTTAGGGGTCTGGTGCATATTGGATAGGTCTTGTAAAGATAACCACAGAATAATGACCTGGGTAGGCTTGATTTTTATTTTTATTTTTAAAGCTAACCCATTAAGGCCAGATGCATTGCAAACACTTGGCTCTCCTTCTAACAACCACACTTAAAAGTCTATAACGTACAATACTCACTTCCTGGCTACAGCGGTTGTTCCTGATTTTGATCACTGATTAACAGTTGTTGAACAAATACTCCAGTAACTGGGGTTTACCCTGCATTTGCATAATAACGTGTTTGTGAAATAACAACTGTAGTAATCCGCGCGTCTTCTGTGGGATTGCAGCAGAATCGTGTGCTTATCCAGAAATTTAGTTAGGAGACGTCCACGCTTCTCCTGCGTGACTGATACAGCAGACATGTTTGTGAGACAGGCTTTGCGTTTCCTGGAAGGGTAACTGGATCCACTTGCTTGTGGTCTGCCGAAGGGCGTAATGCCGTGTGTACTGTTGACTCAGGATCACTTGTACCGCTTCAGTTTATTAACATTTACAGTTGTGCATATGTGGATGTTGACAGGTTATCTTCCAAAAATGAATTGGTGCCTGCGTACCTACCAAGGAAATAACTTAGATATATGGCCTTGGTAGTGCTTGGTACCTACTACAGCCAGAATTCTTTTTTTCTCCAGAGCATCACAGAGAATGTTCTATGGTTAAGTTTGAAACTCAGGCAGCATCTTGTGTCAACTGTACGACTTCCATCTTCTGTGTCAGTAAAGGTGGGAGGATGTGCAACTGAGCCAGCCCTGGGACTGGGACCCTGGCTGTGCTTTAAACATGTGGGAGATGAGGGAAATAAGCAGGTGAAAACCTCCCTTGCAAAACAGTTTTGGCATCCTGACCACTCGAGAGTGATGTAGGAGACCTGGTGTCCTGAGCCTGAGCTTGGTTCTAGATGGAGACAAAGGAGTTGGTGGAACTTGTTCTTGGACGGTGCTCTGTCCTGCATCCTACAGTGCCCAGTTTGTATGTGAGGACACTGAAATTGCACAGGCTGTTATGATTCTAACATGGAGTGCCTCTTGAACAGGAAGGGGGTCCAAGTCAAAAATGAAGCACTGTAGTGTGGTACTTAGCAAAAGCTGTGTGGGTGTTCTGAGTGTACTGAAATTTCCAATTAGAAGTAACAGAGTAAGCTAGAAGTTGAGGGCTGAGCAGACTACCCTTGGAGGACAGACAAAGCTTACTCGTTGATGTAGGGGTGAAGAAATTTGGCTATGTAAAATGGGCAGGCATAGCTCCAGGGCAAGAGTGGGATGTGACAGTTGTCAGCACACTTCATCTGTACGATCAGGCACTGAGAATATGTTCCAGGGCCTGATAATAATCAAAGGTCAAATGCTAATAATTTTAATCCCTTGTAAAAATTTGGAAGGAATCAAGACCGTCTTTGCAGTGTTACTGAAATTTACCTGTCTGCTTCCCCTGGTCAATGGTAAATTGAATATTTACGTGAAGTCCTGGAACATTATCCTAAGTCACGAACAGTCATATGGAGCGTTCTCGCTTTGCCTGGCCAGGTCAGCTAACTAGCTGTCATTCAAGCTGGCCTGTGTGCTATCTGAGCTGCAAACCAGTTCCCGTGGTGGCTGGTTGCCAAAGCAGAAAGAGATTGTCTGGGATATGCCACTGGATTTTCAGTGACTTGAAACTGTTGCAAACTTGTTCTCTGATGTCATGCTTGCTTTTTTTTTTTTTTTTTTAATCTTTCAGCACGGAAAGAGGTCACTCATGGCGGGTGATGCCATCATGGTCATGAGAGGCTTGACAAAGCTTAGTAAAGCAGTCCTAGAAACCCAAGCAGGACAGCTTCGGCAGGTGCTCCTTGGGGGCGATGCAGTTACCATTGCAAGGACTCTCCAGGCCACTGCTGAAGAACGGTTCAGTTCTGCCTTGGGGAAAATGCAGGTAAGCAAAGCTCTTTGTGCACAGTCTAGTCTGATGTTTCGCTTTTCCTCCAGGTACTTTTTTGTTTTGTTGTGTGAGTGGCTAGGAACTTGCATCGTGAACTAGAAACCAGCTCTGAAGTGCTGGATTGATAATATAGATGTTGCAACACTCTGGGAACTCTCCAGGATTTCTGTGGTACGCAGTAGGCGCTTGGGAAGGAATGGGAGGGAACGTTACTGCAGAGTGTTTCTGTTACTGAGTGTTTAAGATGTGATGAAAATGAAAAGTGCTTTGCTCGCCTCATCTTGTCAAAGATCAAGCTCAGCCAGTAGCTTTATTATTTAAAGTCTCCTTCAAACTTCAGTCATTGATTACCTCTCCTTTGATTAAGTGAATGAGCTCTTCTAGAGTGAATTAGATTTATCTCAGTGCTTCTTCCTTTCTTTACAGAATTGGTACATGAGATGTTTTTCAGAATAGCTGAGGATCACGTGTTTGCATGTTAATCACTTATAGCCCAGGCTGGATTTTCACAAACTGATTTTTCAAATGAGGAAATCCAGACTCTCTCTTTTTTTTAATTAAGCAGCAGTTTCTGTTACCAGACATGGGGATGGATTTATAAGAGCTTCACACTTGCAGTGTTGCCATCTCTTGAAAACATGGTGATTGTCTGAAAAGAACTTCTCTAAAATCATTTTGAAGCAGAGACTAATGAGTGAGTGAGTCTTTGAGTTTTTTATGGAACAAGCTTAGACTATCATGGAAGTCTCCTAGAGCTTCAGTCCTAGAATCTGGGCCTGTGTTGCCTTGGTTCTATGTAAGCTTGCAATAGAAATAATCTAAGCGTGTGTGTTTATGGAGATAGTGCTATGTCTTGCCTTTGCATCCAAGAAAAGAGAGGGAGAAAAGATGTTCTTCTGTTTCTGTGTGTGTTTATCTGCACAGGAGAGGCCCCACAAACACACCTGCAGAGCACTTGTCCTGCATTGCAAATGAGCTGTTGCTAAAGCAGGGCTCGGTAATAAATTTGCAGTCTGAAGCTATGACACTTTTCTGTTTTGAAGAGAGGAAAGCTTTTATGCTTAAGTGACTGTATTCGCTTCTCTTGATCTGTGGCAGGGTTTTGGTTGTCTGACGTGCTTTTTAAAACTTACGTATGGAAGTAGAGAGCCCTTCTTGTTTGAAATCATCAGTCAGTATTGTGGCCACAGTCCCCATCTGTAAACAGATTTCTCCTCTGCTCCCCCCCGCCCCAATGTTGAGGTTCAGAATAGCATGAGACCTGCTGAATAACAGGAAAGACCAGGTTCTGTTTTTTTCTGTAAGGAGGGGAAATGTAATTAGTGTTTAGGAAAGAGCCTAAAATATGCTGCCTGCTTGCCTGACCACAGCAGGATTTAAAATCCTGTTGATTGGCTGTAACAGTCATCAGTTCTTCCATGGCATTGTTGCTGCTGAGATGGGTAACTAGAATATGTTGCATAGCAAGTAAATATGAGATAACGCTCTGCTGCTGACTTTTTTTTATTCTCCCTACATCAAAAAGTGGTGGGAAATATCTGGACTTAGTGGGGCAACTCTTCCAGGTCAGAACAGAGACTGTCAGGAGAAGCTTGCCTTGAGCATTGCTGTGTCTGATGCTGCTATCCTTGCTTCAAGCGCAAAATTTTATTTACTTTGACAACAAGCCTTGCCATAGTTTACTGGTCGAATAATGAAATGTGTTTTACAGTTGCTATTGTCATGGCTGTGGAAGGCTGAGCTTACTTTGCCTATAAGTAGGTATCTGCTATTGCTTCAGGTAGCTTTGGGCTTGAAAGTGCTGACATTGCACGATTGGGAGGGAGCGGGGTAGGGGTAAGAACTGAATGTTATGAGGTTTAGCTTTTTGTTGTCCCTCCTAAGTATATCTTGAGCGATATTGCAGCTTCTATCACCTGTTGGTTCTGAGCAGTGTGTAACTCCACAATTAGTGAACCTTCCTGGCACACCAAGGTCTCCAGTTATTAGTGTTTGAGGAGCTGTTAATGAATTTGTCCTGTCAGTGGGGTTGAAAGACCGCCAGTGATCCCAGGTGTCCTCAGTGTCTCTTCCTTTTTCCTGCCTCTTACTGTGAATGTCTGCAGTGCCAAAGTCTCTACAAATTACTTACTGTAGAGACAGGACAGCCTAGCTGCATGCCCATTTCTGAGGACCATGGATGGGGAGGGAACAGGTTTTAAGTTCTTTTCTTAAAGTATTTCTATTATTGTTTGCAGGAACTAGGCAAACAGCAGGAGAACTTAACTGATCTCAGTGAGGATTTTGGGAAAGACTATGACTTCTCAGCCCGAGACACATCAGAGGCTCCAATGGACTTCTCCACCGCCCCTGGCAAGGCTCATGAACACAGTGGTGAAGGCCCTGCTTACTCTTACACTACAAATGGACCTTTTAGAAGTGTTGGTGAGACTGGAGATTCTGGCATGGGTCAGAAGCCTTTCCCTCCGAAAATGGATGCAAGGTTATTTGGAGGCTTTAGGGACCCTGGAAATCCTTTTGCTGCTGCCTTTGGACAAAATAGGGCTTTTCACCAAGACCATTCCTCTGTTAGTGGATTAACAGCTGAAGATATTGATAAAGCCAGACAGGCTAAAACAGGTTCAGAGCAGAAACCCTACAAACAGATGGTATGTTTTTTTAATTAAGAGTTCTCAGTACTGTGGCTTCTATACTGGATTGTCCTTACTCACCTTCTCCTGTGTTTCTCTCATTTCTTCCTCTTCCGCTGTTCCCTTTTGTGGAGGCAAAAGAGGGAAGTGTCAGTGCTCCTTAACTCTAGTCTCGGTGATATTTATTCTGTCAATAGCTTTTCAGGCTCTCCTTTCACACCTCCCCCCTCTATATCAGATATTTTGGTATGACTGGATGTTTAAAAAGCATAGACAGGGTTAGACTTTGGTTTTATATTAACAAGACCTCTCCTTTCATTCACTAGAGTATGAGGATTCAATGTATACATTGGTGTGTGTTACAGTAATAAAGGGTCTGTATTTCACACCAGTTTTTGGCATGAAATGTTGAGTAGGTGGGGACAGCTGTAGATAAAAGGGTTTGAAGACTGACCTAAAGAGTTTGTCTGCTTGAAGGGCCCTGTTCCCTGTAGCTAGTTGTTTTGCTACAGCTGTGAAGAATGAATTGGACTTAAGCTCCTCTCGGTGAAGGCTGTGGCTGCCTGTACTGTGTATTGCAGCCCTCCTAGAGGTAGAGAGAACGTTGCCCTGAGCACTAGTAGATTGGAGAGTAGCATAGCTCACAATTGTTGCTTTAGGGCTTCATGCCGTTGTGTGAGACAGCACAGAAAGGCCACAGCAGAATTCACAGTGGAGATACTTGCTGTCTGCTCTGACCTTCTGCCTCCTTCCCCAAATCCAGTATCAGATGCTGCTGTGTGTTCACTCAGAATATTGCTTTGATGAAGCTATGCTTCTGGTGGGGGGGAATCATTTACAATACCATGAACCTGATAACCTTCCATGAGTTTTAATTCCATGTGTGGAAGGGAGTTTGGGTTGGCATTGCGCTGCTTCTCCAAGTTCAAAATATAAGGGCTGTTGAGGTGAAAGTAAAAATGGGGTTTCTAAGCATGGTTGTCAGCTTTTCTTTCCCACTCACTTGTCCACTCCTCTGCTTAGTGCATGTTTCAGTCCAGTGTGTCTCTTCTGCAGTGTGTTCACCTCAAAATCTCTCAACGTACGTAAGACTCGGTGTTCAAGAAAAGCATTCTGTAGCACAGAGTTGTTCAAGTGCTTTCAGAGTTGCACCCTGAATCTGCAGGTATCTGACCATATGCTCAGTTCATTTGTGGATTTCTTCTTGTTCTGTTTTTCTTTCCCCCCTCTTTCTGCTGCAGCTCAGTGAGCGGGCCCGGGAGAGGAAGGTTCCTGTCACAAGGATCGGACGGCTCGCCAACTTTGGAGGTCAGTTTGCACACCCACATTTGCGAAGTTGCTACGCTTGCACCTATTGATTAATGGCTGGCTCTGAAGCATTGCTTGGTTCTCTTTTCTTGTTAAGCTTGCTGTCCCACAAACAGCTGCTAGCTCAGAGCTTGACTTGGGCTTCTTCATTACAATTATGGCTCTTGATCTCCATTAGTCAGAATGCAGTTATACTTTGAATCCTGTCTTGTGTCACTCTCTTATACTATCACAGTAGCAGTTAGATATTATGGCAAAGAAAAAAACTCCCTTTTTAAAAAGACCTTTCAGATGCATTCAGCAAGCTACCTGTAAACAAGAACTACAGAGCTGGCATGGGTTTTCATTTGTCTTAAAAAGGCAGGCTGATATATTCCTGGAGCTTGGTTTTCATATACCTGTTCTGAAATTGGAGGGGGGAAGTCAGTCTTAAGAGTGTAGGGCAGGTGATTTGGGAGCTCGTAGTAGAACTGCACATCTTCATGGTAACACATACTGGGGCTGGGCTGTTTTAATGAGAGGGAGTGAGGTGCACGTTGTTCTCCAGTCTGTACAAATACCCTGGTCCTGCATATGTGATTTGACTTCATTGAGGAAACTCTCCTTAAAGGAGAGTAACCTTACCTTAAGGTCCCTTCCAACCCAAACTGTTTTATGATTCTATGATTCAGTTTTAGTCCTTACAGTGTGCTGTTACTGTCAAGCATAGACAGCTGGAGCAGCTGTTATTTAAAACAACTTTTCCCCAGACTTATCCTTGCTACTTCTCTGAACAGTCATTAAATATAAAACATATCCTTTTGGTATTGAGTTTTGAGGGTGGGGAGATGGTTTGATTAACTATTGCTTATAAATCATTTTCTCCCAGGAAGGATGTAAAATTTGAGCTTGCAAGATCAAGCTACCTGAAACCTATGTGAATTTTATTTGCAGAATGGCACTTACTATGTTAAAAAGCAGCTAAACATCTTCAGTAATATTAACAGATGGTGCTTATCTACTGTCTTATATCCAAAGCCATCAAAGGACTGAAAGGCAGCTATCACAGTGTTGCAGGTGGAAAAGATGATTGCAGCTAGTCTTACTTAGCTAATCATTAGATGAGTAGTCTCTGTGTTGGTTGTTTTTGTGACTGTAGTGTTTTGAGATGATAGTAGCCTATCTAGGTTGTGAACAGCCTCTCCCAAGTAGCATGTTAGGCCCTTGTGGCTCTTGTGATTCTCTTCCACAAAATTTGATAGAGAAGCACATGTGCAAAGTAGACATCCTTGTGTTACGGATCCCAGAAGAAAGAAAAATAGCCTGTCAAATGTAATTCAGATCAACTCTTATGTAAAAAAACCCACAATTATTCTTCCTCTGTGTGTCTCTTTGTCAGAGTAATATGCACACTAGGACGAGTTGGGGTAGGGACTGATTCTGTGCAGCACAGGAATAAACAGCAAGCGAGTTTTGTGATAATAAGGTTTTAGTGCTGGTAAGATCTCTTTAACCCTGTAGTTCATTGCAGATGCTGTGGCTTCTCAGCATGCTTAGTTTTGCTTTAAGTGAAGCAGGATTCATGATCTGCTTTTTGGAGTAAAAAACCCCACTTGACTTCTTTGTTTTTAAGCTCTACTAGCAAACAGGTCTCTGTTCTAATCCAGCCTTGATTTTTATGGAAAGTGTCACAGCACTTTTAGCTGTCATCTTCCGAATTTATCTGGGGCTGCTCACTGACAGCTGGTGGATGTGAAGTGGCAGATGACCAAATTTTCTGTGAACTTTGAGTTCCAGTGCTGTTGCTGTACGCTCCAGCTCTTGGCACCCAAGGCTGTCGCATGAGGAAAGGCTGACTCATGCTTCAGGGGGAAATATAACTACCTACCTGTCTTTTCCTAACCTCAGGTTAAAAAACAAAACAAAAAACCACCCACCAAACCAAAACCACAAAGGGAGAGTAAGAAAGAGAGAGACTGTTTATAAGCAGTATCCTCAGTCATATCTGTGTGTGTCATCTATTTTTTTGGTCTTGCCCTTTTCCTCCAGTTGTCTGATACGATTGAAATTGCTGGCAAGACAGAGGTCTTGCTTTCAGACTGCTTTTGGGGTTGCAAAAATGGTGTTCAGATTCTCCAGTCTCTGCAATCTCTTGTTAGCATTCATTGCTTATATTTCCATCTCAAATTTTCCTTGCAGCAGCAAAGAGAAATAATACTGTCAGTACACTGGCTAACAAACAACAGATGTGGCCTATAGGTATGTTTTTTCCAGTTTAAGAAATCCCTTGGTAATATTTTGGTAGGCTGGGTGATGTTTGAAGGTGACTTCTGAGGGTGTGGTCAGTCAGTAGTGTGGGCAGCCCCACATGGGAAGGATTGCCTGTAAAGAACATTTCTTAATGGTCAGATCTTGATCAGACTGATATGAGCTTTTAAACAGCCTCTAGAACTGCATGGAAAGAGGGACCCCGTTTATAGCGAGGAGCAGATCCTGCTTGCTATTTGCTCCAAGTTCAGAGTGTTTTTTTCCAACTTGCATGTAGGCTTGAGACAGACATACAATTGTGAAATTCCATCTGCTAATTCTAGTGTGACTTTTCTTGACTGGCTCTTACCTGATGAGAAATTTTCTTTTCAAATTGCATCTTTATGAAACATTTAAAATGCTTAAACCAGGAAACATTAGCTGATGGCAGGAGCTGTGGTGTACCATTCCCTTTCATCTGTTCTTGGTTCCTCTGGAGTTGTTGAGCTTTGGCTTATGGTTGACTGTTTTCCTCTTATATTGTGAGCAGGGGAAGGTAGTACTTGTGTGCCTCTCCTAGCTACGTACTGTCCTCACTGTCAGTCCTTTCTGGGTATTATTCTCAGGCATGACGCAAGAGGTAATGTGTACAATTTTTAAAAATATCTGCAAGCTGAAGAGCGAGGCTGATTAAGGGAGCCTCCTGAGAGCATAGGAGGCAGCTTCCAACTGAGATGAGAATTGATTTTTTGCTTTTTTAAGATCCAACCCAACTTAATGTTTTGGGATTTTGTTTGGGTTTTATTAGAGAAGGCAAGATAAGCTTGAAGTAAACTAAGTGTTTCAAAGCTCAGTGGTAGGTGAGTTGGAAGTCCCTGTGCCTGCACAGTGTGTGTTCTCTCTGGTGTATTTTCTCTTGTCCTGCCTTTTCAATGGAAGTCAGAAACAAAGTGTAGGATGCTTTAATGAGAGTCTCCAATTACATTATTGGTTTTTGGGAGCACCTGCTGCTGCTGAGGGATAATGGCTAACAGCTGGAAGGAGCCTTTTTGCAGGGAATGTTACTGTTAACCTGGGGAATAGCAGTGACCCAGCTCTGTCCTTGCTTCCTAGCCCATTCAAATGATCAGAATTAAATGGGGGTAGCAGGGCTGGGGCTGTGATTATTTCCTGCTCTACCAGCTGCCTCTTCACATTGCCTTGAAAATAATTAAGGGCAGGAGGCCGCATCATATCTGTGAGGGAGTGTAGCTTAGAGCAAGTAAGCTTTTTGTACATAATTTGTTCCTTACGTGCTTTGAGGTGCCATCTTCATTTGGAGAAGAAATTCTCCAAAATTTCATGGAAATTCTCCAAATTCCATTTCCTCAGGAAATCATTGTGGAAAAATGTAATGGTTGAGATGAATTCTTCCCCTACCACCTCCACACCAGTCAAACTAGCATTTGACTATGACTTTTCTTGGTGGGATAAAACCCACTTTTTTCCTTTATTTCCACGTTAGAAGAATGTCATTTTAGATTTGGGGAAAATGGAAAGATGTTGAGTAGGTCAAAAGCAGATTTCAGGTAACTATTCCTGGGGTTCAGGTAGCTGAATTCCTATGCTATTGCCATGATCCCATTCACGCTTGAATCATTCCTCCTGTTGTCTCTGCATGTTTTTTGTTGTCCCCTGATGTTACAGGGAATGTTGATCTCTCAGCTGTGGTGGCAGGACACTGGTCAGTGGTGGACAAATTAGTAACAGGAGACAAAAATACTTGGACTGCAGAGTTTGCCTGGCTTCTCACCTCTTCTTGGAGCAAAGAACATGTTGCTGGAGAGACTGAAAATCATTTTCTCCAATGCTTGCATGTAATACTGAGCTAATGTTTCTCTGTTATCAGCACAAGATTCTCTACTGAACTTCTTTGTCCTTTATATGTACTTTTGTATGCTTGTTGCAGCAGCTGGAGTGACTGCTGTTAGCTGTATTTATAGTACTAAATATCATCCTTGATTTTTGTTTACTTTATTTTTTCTTCCCAGGATTGGAATTGGTAAAACAGATTTTTCTGTAGTTTTTTGTTCCATGTTCATTTTGTAGCCTGATGGATCATCAGTTCCACTCACACAGTTCTTGATCTTTTCTTTATTTCTACTCTCCCTCACATCATTTGACTTCTCTAAGCAGTTTGTTTCTCCCTTAATCATATTCCTGGTTTGTAAGTTTATTATTTTAATGATCTAATAAGATCCTTTTGCAATAAAGAAAGTTCAGGAAGCTTGTGGTGAAGTGTAGATCTAATGTGATTGTAGCAATTTTTGGGGGGAAAAAAATGCCAGCCTCTTGAGGTATCTTATTAAAGTATATACAGGACTGACAACTACAGGATTCAGATTGTCACGACTGACAAGTGAGTGTGTCTTTCTTCTGGTGAGCATTTAATGTTCAGAAAGCTAATGGGAATCGATGCACAACTGTGTGCAGCTCTCAATGTGTTCTGTCTGGTGCTTGCAGTGTTTGACGTGACCGAAACCAGGGCACAAGCTGCTCCAGAGGAGAGTCTCGCCCACCCCTGCGCTTGGCAGGCTGAGCAGAGTGATAACAGCCCATTCAGTCTCCCGTTTGTTTTGTTGTGTCAGTTGCTGAGCAAGAGGATTCTTCCTGAACAAAATTGATTCCAGATCATCTCTTGGTGGGCCTGGTCTGAAGTGTAATGGGTACTGGAGACGCCTGGAAAATGTCTGAAGAGGCACTCTCTGGTATAAAACCAAGTGGCATTTTCCAGGTTTGAAATCATCTGTCCATGTAAAGCACAAAATGCAGGAGTGTGACTTTTTAGAGGTGCTCGGGGATGTTATTTTCCAAGATGCTGAACAGTGGCTGTTCAGTGATCCTGAGAATTGGCTCAAAGTGATTAATTTTGGAGGATATAATTCATCTTGCAGATAAGGAAAATGAAGGATGTCAGGAGTGACTTGTGCAAGGGCAGTAGACTGGTGGCCCAGAGGAGGAGAGTGCTTTTTTTTTCTACAGCTGTGCAGGTTCTTTGGAGGGATGACCTGTTCCCGGTAACAAGTTGGCAGCATGTGGTGGGTTGACCTTGGCTGGCAGCTAAGCCCCATGCAGCTTGCTCACTCATTTCCTCCCACAGCAGGACAAAAGAGGAAGAGCAAGAGTGAGAAAACTTGGGAGTTGAGATAGAGACAGTTTAATAGGTGAAGTGAAGCTCCATCTGTGAGCAAAAGCAGCAAGAGGAATTCAGTCACTACTCCTTGTTGGCAGGTGGATGCCCAGCTGCTTCCTGGGAAGCAGGGTGTCAGTGTCTGTAGCAGTTCCTTTGGAAGGCAAGCACCATAACCCCAAACATCCCCCCCTTATCCTCCTTTCTGCAAGCTTTTACTGCTGAGCATGACATATGGTATGGATATCCCTTTGATCGATTTGGGTCAGCTGTCCTGGCCATGTCCCCTCCCAGCCTCTTGCCCACACCCAGCCTACTTGTTGCAGGGGCAGAGTGGGGAAAAAGCCTTGACATTGTACAAACACTGTCCAGCAACAGCTAAAACACCGGTGTTATACACACTTTTAGTCACAAATCCAACACACAGCGTGATACAGGCTGCTTACAAAGAAAATTAACTCCTATCTCAGCCAGACCCAGTACACAGGATTATTTGTGGTCAAATAATATGTGCCTTGACCACAGCCTTTCAGAGGGGTGGGTGTATAAAAGAGGCCTGGAAGACAACTCTGGCGGCATTTCAGGAAATGAGTGTTGTGGCTCTGAAGCCTCCTGTCTACTACTTGTTTTGTGAATCCCAAAGCTTTGGTCTGGTTTGTAAGATGAGGAAGGGTGAAGTTTTCTACGCCGGTTTTTGTTGTGTGATCTGCGTGTGCTCCAAATGCCACAGTGTTCGTTCATGTTGGTAAAGGAGAAGGTAATACGTTCCTGAAGATCAGGGTCAGACTGATCCCTAGTACTGATGTTGGTGGATGGAGTTATAGCCATAAAGAATTTAGGCCTTTATTTAATTCCCTAATTTAATGGCTCTTCTGGTGATAACTTGGTAAGAACAAAGAAATAAAGTGAGCAACTGAGACTTGTGAAAAGTGGCAGCTTTTTCTAAGCCCTGCCTGTTCAGGGAAAAGACCAAGTTTTGGCATTGCTTTGAGTAACACAGCTTTGTATTGTTACCTGTTTCTTAGTGATGGGTTACATACACAGCTGACTGCATTTTTATGTAGGCTTGACTGCTAAGAAACAGCAAACACCCAAGATGCACTTGACCATGCACAGTCCCAAGAGGATTATCTATCCTCCTGCCACCACATTTAGAGCAGGGCTGTGTGTGCCCTGAGATGTTTCCAGGTAGTTACTAGAAGACTTGAAGTAGGAATGCTGCATTTTCATGTAATGCCCTGAGCTAAATATCCTGCTGCGCACTGTGATTGAGTTTGAAGACACCTGAAGCCTTTGTTTAAACTTCAGATCTTTAAACCATAGCAGCTTTTTAACCGTAAACTGGTTTATGCCTGGCTTTAGTCTATTTGAAACAGTTGTTCAGTGATGATTTGAGTTCATTTTCTAGTAAATTGGACAAAGTGGAGCAGTGAGCAAATTCTAAGAGCACCTGTTTGTAAAAGAAGCTTTTTTTCTAGTGTAGCCTACAGCTGGTTTAGTTCAGATGCTTAACTGTGTACGTACATAAGAGGGGAAGTGTGACACATTTGTTTGGACTCTGATTTTTGCCTATGCTGATGTAAACAGCAAGCTACTTTTGGAGCATGCTAGAACTTCACCAGCTTTATTCTGGAAGACAGAGTAGAATCTGGTTCCTAGTCTTTTGTTTGCCTTTAAAGTGGTTTGTGTCTTGATGATGCACAGAGATTAGAAACTTCAGATATGTTTTGTTTTAAGTGCAGGCAGTAAATCTCAGTAGTGAACATAGAGCTTTTAGATGGAGATGCAATGTATTTAATTTGGAACCAATTACTGCCAGTTCAGTCTAGCTCTGATAATGACCAAGCTGATTCTGATGGGGAGCCTTGCTTTGGAGGTGGTGAAAATGGGATTAAGGCCAAGAGAAGTACTCTGTGAGTGGTAGTCAGTGTAGAAAATCACATTTTGTTGATGAGAGATCTATCTTCATTGGCTTCCTGTCTGACTCTTGGTACTTTCTGCTCCAAGTTACTGTCTTGCATGTGGGATCTGATTGGAGATGACTATGTATCAGCATTTTCATATAAACTGTTTATGGTGTGATTGAAAAGTCTTTTTGTTTCTTTCCTGTGGAGCCTAGGGATATTTTTCTCACTCTGTCCAGCTAATAAAATCTCTGGATTTCTGGTGTAAAAGACTTGCTAAGTTGTCATGCATGGCTTGGCACTGTTGAAGGGTCTGTACAAGTTAGCTAGTAACAGCAGACTTCCTTAGGCTTATATTTGGCATTTCAGTGCTGCACGTCCATAGGAAAACTTGCAGACGATACGGAAAACTGAAATTAAAAAAAAATTAACATCTTTTTAATCTTAAGTATAATGTTAAGATCATGGCATCCTATGAAATTTTTATTTCTTTTTCTGAATGTAAATTTCTGTATTATGCTATATGCTCTTAAACATTCAAGTGCCATGAAGAAAGAAATGTTGTCTGACAGTTAAATGGCATGGGAGCAGCCCTGGAAGGAGTCCTCACAAAGGCCTTGTAATGTCACTGGTGCCTCCTGTGCTTCACCTTCATGCTGGATTCTTTGGCCCAGTGCACGTAGTCCTCAAGATTGCAGATGGAGCTGTTTCTGAAGCAGACATACTGTGCAAGTTTGAAATTGGTAGAGGTGGGGTTGTAATTACCTGCTGGGAGAGATGAAAAACTTGGTGCAAATGAGGTTCAACTTGCTCATGCCTAGGCTTCCTCGCTTGAGACTACAAAACGTATGCATGCGTATCCTCCTGCATACATGCCCAAAATGCCATATGCTGGTCACTATGCTTCCTTCATTATACTGACCGTGTCCCCTGGTGGTTTTGCCTGGGAAACTGTCCAGTAGTGCCTCAAGGAGGGCTTAGGGTGCTTGGAAAATGTGCACACCGAGTACTGCCAGTGGTCTGGGAGAAAGGCCTCGTGGGATGAACCATTGCTGAGGAGCTGTGAGGGAGCACCAGCTGTTCTGGTTGCCCATGGCATTTATTATCCAGAAAAATAAATATTTTGAAATGGGTAAGGCAGTGAGACCTTTGGTAGTATGTATTACTGTGTGATTAAATCTGCGGCTCATTTAGTATCTTCGGTGGCTTTGATCAGGTTAGTAGAGGCAGATAACGCTTCTTTTGTAGTCATAGCTTAATCTGCGGCTGTGAGAGAACGCCCTAGAATTCACTGCTTGCAAGGGTGATAGTGCATGTGGAGTGCTGGTGTTTGGTCTCATGGTCTTACTGTTGCTGTGTGAGGTTACTCCCCAGCACAGCTCCTTGGAATTGCAGGTTCCAACATTACTTAGATAAGGTGGGCCTCAGGAAAAACATGTTTCTGTTCATCATAGTCAACAAGCACATGGAAGTCAAAGACAGCTAATGAGCACAAATATACCTGAGTGCTGAGACAGTAGGGTCCCAGCGCCTTAAACTCTACAGGCAGTAGCTTCATCTAAATGCAGTTTTGCTTCCCCCTACTGTGGTGGCATGGTGGGGGGGTGAGGAAGTTCTGTTCTTTCCTGAGAATTGTACTTTGGGAACCATGTTTGTGAGCTTTCTTCCTCTCCTCCTTCTAAACCCCCCAGTTTGAGTCCACAGCAGAGCCCCATCCAGAGCACAGAGCTCTGAGTAGCACTCGATGTGTTTTATAAGAGCCTCCAGCCTGATCGCAGGCTGATGTAGCCTGTGATACCTGGCTGGCAGGCTGAGCTGAGGTACAGGAGAAAACAGTTCAGTGTCAAACTTGAAGATGACTCCATTGCAAAAGCCAGGATGTTCTAATCAATCTGTTTTGATGTTGTGCATTTGACTGTGTGGCTTAAGGTTAATTACAAAAATGCCTCTCTATGTGGTTCAGAAGGTTTTTTTTAATTCCAACCTGGGTCTTTTTCTTATTTTAAAGGACTAGCTGTTGGTCTTGGCATTGGGGCATTGGCAGAAGTTGCAAAGAAGAGCCTTAGACCTGAGGAACGCAATGGTAAGCCCTTTCTATATGCTCATTCTTCCCACCGGACAT
>NW_010546334.1:0-980 GCF_000687285.1 Phaethon lepturus | reverse complement strand
GCCGACGGGTCAGGACCATGGACAGGGGCCGGGGGCGCGGCCGGGGCCAGGTGGTCACCCCGGGAAAAAACAAGGGGGTGAACCGGGCTGCCTGCCCCCACAAAACGGTGGGAAACTGAGCTGGTCTGCCTTTCTTGTTTTCCCTTTCGTGTCGCTGCTCAAGTTTCCACACAAAAGACTTGAGAAATTGCATTTGTCATTCTCCTGCATGAGAGCAAACTCTATTAAAATGCCGTGCTAGTGATTTCTCTTCTTACTGGCCGCAAAAGAAGTAAAAGGATCTTTCCATTCTGCATACGATTGCTTTTTCCCCTTCAACTCCGAGCCAAAAATAAATCTACTGCTCGGATCGGCTGAATGACAGTGGTGTAAATTAAATTGATTTTATCAGTGACCAAGTTCCACAATTGGAAAAATTAAATGCCACTTTGACAGACAAGAATAATATGGAACAGATCTATAAAACAGCTCCTTTGAACAACTACAACAACTGCATCAACCCAACAGGAGCTTAGGTACTGGCCGTCCCTGCTTCTTCATCCTGCTCCTTTATGTCACATCATTTAGTTTGCCTTTCTGCGGTACCGAAATGATTGAAACCGTTGTTTGATGCAAAGGGACGAGCGATGATGAGTCACGGACTTTATGCCACAGCAAAGGCAACAGACATGGTTCTCAGGCAAATTTCTTTTTTTTATTTTGATCACGCTTCTAATTGGACTCCCCTTTCAGATGCACTTTGAGGCACTTCCAACCCGCCCCACAGCTCCAGAATGGCCATCAGCAAACTCAGGGTTTAAGGGAAAGCCGCTCTGCCTCCACTAACAGTGGCACAAACGCAACCTCGAAGTCCTTTAGGCAGGAAAAAATATCCTACTTCGGTGCCTTCCGCCGGTCCCCCGTGGCGAGAGGAGAGGCCTTGAGCGACCTCCACGCTGTCCGCCTGCCCGAGCTCGGCTCGGCCCGGCTCGGCTTGCAGC
>NW_010546333.1:0-2005 GCF_000687285.1 Phaethon lepturus | reverse complement strand
GCTGTGCCCGGAGCCTCTGCTATGCCGTTTCCCTTCCCCGCGTGGTCTGGGATAAATCCCCCTTCACCCTCCCTCGACGCGCTGACTCAGGGGGCTCCCGCAGCCTTTCGCCACCCAGCACCCCCTCACCACGGCACTGCCAGCACGCTGGGGGTGCACGGTGCTGCCCAGTCACCTCCGCCCTGAATCCCCCTCCAAGCCCTTTTCCCAGGGCTGATGTTCCCCGTCCCACAGGCTGCTTTCCTTTCCTTCCACCACAGCCGCGTCCCGGGGGGGCATTGCTAAAAGCCTCAGTGAGGGCAGCTGCCCGTGAGACCCGCTGCCCCCACGCTGGGCTGCCTCGTGGCTGTTCCCTGCCTGCGGCGAGGTTTGGGGGTGAGGCTGTTGTGCTGCATGTGTGGCTCCCAGCAGGTTTTTGTGCGGGATGCCACAGTCCCAGGTACTGATGTGTCCCCAAGCACCGATGACGTTCTCGGCCATCACCAGGGACGCAGAGGTGGGGCGAGAGCCGCGCACGCTGGCAGAGGGACCCTGCACCCAGTCCCCCCCCTGCCTGTGTTGGGCCAGGCTCCCGGAACTACCACTTGCTTTTTCTGGGCCACCATTACCCCTTCCAGCTTTTTGATGTTTCTCAGGCTTCCCGGCGTCACCCTTCCCCATTGCAGGAGCTCCCTGGGCGCCGTGGGAAGAGGTCCCGCTTTGGTCCTCGCTGCTCAACCCCTCCAGATGCGCATGGGAGTGGGGAGCCGGTCGTTACCCCCCGTGGCGGCTGATGTGCGATGCGTAACGCGACGTGCGCACCCGGCGCGAGTGCAGCCAGCTTTGCCCCAGGGAAGGAGCTGCGCACCCCCAGGTGCTCCGGGTCGCACCCTCTCATGACATGTCACCGGGGGACTCCCACCCGGCGTTGCCACTCGTGGCTTTCTCCGTGTGACCCTATTGTTTCGTATTTCTTATCAACTTCCTCTTCCCTCCCAGCTGATTGGGATGCTTTACTTCATTTTAAGGGCTTGGCCGTTCCCCATCCCTCAAAGCCCAGGGGAAGCGGGAACGAGCTCCGCCGACGCTCTCAGCTGGGCAGTTGCGATGGTAAGTAAAGTGTTTTAGAAGAGATTTGCAGTATTGCTCATGCTCGGGGGGCTCAGGGCCTCCTTCCAGCTGGTTGGACTTAAAGCAGGTTACAGCTCTGGGAAATGAAGACCTTTTAAAGTGTCAAATACACAGTGCTTTGGCATTCCCAAAGCACATAAGATGTAAACCTGCTGCCCGAGCACGGCACACCCCCATCCCCATAACATCATCGCTTGCAGACCCCCGAGGGACCCCTCTTTATGATGGGCCCTGCTGGTCCTGGATTCACCGGTCCGCAGAGTTCCCAGGCACAGGGATCCACAGAAAGATTTTATCTCCCGTGTGGAAAGAAAGATTTTGTCTCCCGCTAGTGCTCAAGCTGCCAGCAGCCTGTGGCCATGTCCCTCCTTCCCTGGGGGACCTTCAGACGTCCCTGTCCCGTGCCTGCGTGCCGGACTTCAGCCAATATCCAGCCCAGGCAGCGAAGAGTAAGGTGGGAACGGATCACGGGTGGGTTTTTGAGTCACCAGCCACCCCTGCCCCTTGCACCAGCCTGTGGGTGGGCTCCGCGAGCCCTGGCAGGGTGCAGGAGTCCTGACCCTCCGCGTTAGGGGACACAGCCACCCTTGGGGGGCATGCAGGCACCCGGCCACCCTGCCCCAGGCTGCTCGGGCACCCTCAGCTTCACAGCCCTGCTTCGAGCCTGCTCTGGCTTTGTGCAGCGCCGTGCACCACGGGGCTACGGCAATACCAGCAGCACCGGTGGGTGTCTTGCTCTGCTGCACCCATCACCCAAGAGTCCTCAGCACCCCCAGCTCCTCCGGGCTCCTGCACACCCACGAGGGCCCCGGACAGCCCAGGCTCAGGCCATGTCCTAACACTTCTTGTACACGGGGATTCCTCTCCTGCGCAGCCTGGGTGCCCATGGCGGGTA
>NW_010546332.1:33991-73705 GCF_000687285.1 Phaethon lepturus | reverse complement strand
ACCCCCGAGCTGGGCGGTGGCGCCCTGGGGGTGCAGCTCACCTGCGACGTCAAGCCAGGTGCGAGGCGCCCTGAGGGGGCCTGGAGGGCGGGAGGGTCCCCCGGGACGGCGGGCGCCGAGGGCCGGGGCTCTACTGGGGTTCCTGCGGGGCTTGCCGAGAGCTGCAGGGGTGCTGGGTCTCCTTACGCCTGGCAGGAGTCTGCCGTCCCGAGGGGCTTGAGCACCTCAGGGAGCCAGGCCACAGGGGCACCCACGCGGGTACACCAGACCTCGTTTTGAGAGAATTAGGAGGCAAATATGGCACTAGTCTTTGTAATGCGGGGGGAACTGCTGTCCCAGCTCCCCTCTCTTCTCCTCTCATCTCTGCTCTGCACCCACGTGTGTGCATAGGAGGCCCACAGCATATGAAACATGGCAAAACCTTTTTTAGTGCTATTTTTGAACAAGTGTAAGACCTCTAACTGTCTCTGTCTTCACAGTCTTCTATTTCTGGGGTCTTTAATTTATAGCAACATCGTACAAAGCTTCAGTGGGGTGTGTGCACGTTCCATACCCGCTATGGATTCACTGGTGCCACTGGTAAGAAACTTGCTGTTGCTGGCAAATTGTTTTGCTACAATAGCCAGCAAAATAAAAAAAAGGGAAGAAATTGCAGAGCTACTCTTACTGCACGTCATTCAGAGCATTTGTCTGTTGATGAAAGCACAGCTCTTGGTCAATTCAGGATCCCTGTAGGAAGCCAGGTATGTCCATAGTTATACTCGCAGATCAGCAGAAAGTGTTAAGTAAGTGCCAGGGATATGTGGATTTACCCACATAAAAAGCACCAGCAGATCTTTAATGACTGCAAAGCAGTCTAGGTTTTGGTTTAATGCCTTATCTGAACGATATAAAATGTAGAAGGAAGGGTGATTTATTTTATTCCCCATTGATGTTAAAAGCTAATGGAAAGCATGAAGAAGGTCGTTTAAACTTTGTCACATCCCTGTGGCTAATCTGAGGGTTGTGGCTGCTTCAGACACCAAAGCGCCTGCCAAGCCTCGTTACCAACATCTACTTAGTGAAGTGACATCTCCTCCAAAGCAGACTCCAACACTTAGTGGCGATTCTAGTCCAGGGCTGAGATTTAACCTCCCCTGTGCCTAATGCAGTGACACTGTCTGCCTTCATCTCGCCTGACATTGCCCCCAGACAGAACTTACTGCCCACCTTACAGAACCTCTGTAGGCTCTGTGACCAAAGAGATGTTAGTATGGTTAGCCTCCATTTTCACTGCTTCTGTGCATACTCTGTACTGTCAGCGTAACTGCCATGCCTCCCTTTTGCAGAAGGACCCAGCATATTTGCATTTTCTTTGTCCTTACCAAAATACATCTCTGTGTAATACAAGCCCTGGCAAATAATAAGGGCATTCTGCTCAGACAGAAAAGACTAATGCTTCCTGGATTGTGCTGAAACCAGACATGCTGAAGGTGTTACAAAGGGCATCCAGCTCAGCACGACCTCTTTCTCCAAACATCCTGTTATTCTTTGGCCAGCTTTAGAGGACCTGGATCAGTCTTTGCTGCCCAGTCTCCAGTACCATCAGCACTTCCAGCTAACATGGTGAGTTACATGCACCCCTCATCTCCTAGGCCCTAGAGTTAGGTCCTCTGTTCCCTCTGACGTGAGTCAAAGGAAAACAGAATAAGGGAAGTTAAAGCAAAAGGGTCAGAGAGTGAATATGCTGGGGATTTTGGAGACTGGATGCAGAGTTCACTGTACTCTTTCAATTTTATGCTCTTTGCAGGCCTGATGCCCGGTGAAGTGTTGGAGGAACAGAAGCATGGTTAGAAGTTTCCCTTCACAAAATCCTTGAATGCATCAAGAATGAATTGTACCTTATGATCAGTGGCAGTCATGGATTTGTGCATTCATCTCCTTCCTGAGGCAGAGAAGCATCCTATATGTTGGAGGGAAAGCATGGTACAGCACTGTCCACTAAACCACATGATCTCATGAAAGGCGCTGTCAGCATGGAAGCACACAGCAAGCAAAACTGTGATAACACATGAGCTTCTGTGTGGGAGAGAGAGTTCTCAGATGAGGACATCTGCATCTCCAGAAGTTCCCCCCTCTCACTGTTTTTGCCTTGTGGCCAGCAAGTGACATTGGTTTGTGCCAGACCACACCCAAGTCCACTGCAGCAATCATAGCTGCAGTTGGTGTGGATGAGACCTGCTGTAGACTGATTTCTGTCCAGTCGGGACAAAGGACATATATACATGTTTTGTCCATTCCAAAAACTGGACCTAGGCCTTCACAAGACAGCTTTCTCGGAGTGGAAGAATAGCATACTCGATTCATACTTGATTCATCACCATCTAGCAGAAATTCCATGTTCTTGGCATCAGGAACAAAAAAATAAGACAGGCTTTGGTTTTGTTCAAGTCTATGCACAGGCAAGCATGCAGTATTCTGCTCTGCCTGCAACATTTAACATTCTCTGCAGTTGCCTGAGACCTTCTTTTGAACACAGGTCAGTGGGTTTCCTGAATTAGTGCAGAGAATACCCGATTCAATCCCCATTTGGAGCTGAAGTGGTGAGTCTTGGAAATGAGCATGGTTCTGCATAGCAATTCCAGCATGGCTTGTCTACTAGAACAAACAGAACAACAAAATGTGATAAGACAACATTTAATTAGGGGAATTGCACTTACGGTTGTCTGGGGAGAGCTGCTACTCAAACAGCATGCAGTGAACACGACAGGGCAAATGCAGGTAAGGATCATGAAGAGCATACTGCACTTCTAATCTTCTGAAGAGCCCTGCTGTGAGAGACTGAGAGCTCACTCAAGTGCTGTGCCCGGTCTGTGTGGTGGAGATGGTGGCTTCCCTGCCATGAAATTTTGTGGCTAAATCTCATTGTGCAGGTGTGGCTGGAGTATGTCTTACAGATGTGCAGTACAGATGTAACTTCATGGAGAAGAATGAGATTCAGGGAGAATTGCCTGTGGTGGTCAGTAGCGTGTGGGGAGCAGCAAGAGTACCTCTGAAGGAAATCTAGGGACCTTTTGAATGCAGCAGTGAATATGCTGCAGACAGGCTTAGCTGAGCTCTAGGAGTCTCTGGGGTTAGTCAGAGTGCACAGAGTTGCCTCTAGTACTCAGAGTGGTTGTCGTGTGTTCCCAGTCCTCTTTGCAGTGTCCTCTAAGATGAGGCTGCTCCGTGTGCTCAGCATGTGACTTAAAGTGAGCAGGAGGCAAAGAAAAGACCTCAGTATTTTTTTACTGTACACAGTACATGTTTTGCATGACTGGAGGGTGATGTCTATACGTTTTATGGACAGCACAGGTGTATGCCTACAGCGCAGGCAATCGTACATTTATTTTAGCCTCCAGGAACTTGTCACACAGTTGGAAAGAACACAAGTTTATGACAGATTACCTGCCACCTCTACATCCTCACCCATCCTCCTAACTCTTCCTCAGTCACCCCAGAAGAGGAGGTTTCCCTGGCAGCCATGTGCAGAGAATTCATCTTGGGGATTTGTAGTGTTTTTAGAGCAAGCGTAAAGGTACAGCTAGTTCCTGGTGGAAGAAAGAAACAGAAGGCTGTCCGGCCCTTCAGTTTCACATCTAAGGTGCTGTAGCTGAAAAGGGAGGAAATTCTGTTCAGGAAGAAACAGGTCAGTGACTGTTCCTGTCTTTCTCTTGCTTTTTGGGGAACATTTCAGTCTGATTACTGTTTCAGCACATCACTCCAAGGCCAGCCACATGGGGTGTTTCTTTGCCATTGCCCTCTCCTCAGACAGCAGGGGAGCTGGAATACACTGCCTAGGTGACCCTAAAGCCATTTTCCTGCCTGTATTCACCATCCGTGGGTGGAGACCTGGTGGCCCACCCCAGCCTATGACTACCAGCTCTGTGACAGTGCATGACTAGGTTTGCAGTGGCTCTTCAGTCACTAAGAAAGACCTCCCCTCCAGGTTGCCTGGCAGAGGCAGCTGTGTTTTGCTGAGAAGAATAATCTTTTGTTCAACCTGTTGTGTAGCCTCATTCGTGTGAGGTGCAGTTTACTTGAATGCTTGGTGAAGACCATGCCTGATGATACAGGCCAGTATCAGGGGCTCTAGCTGATTCCCAGCACTGTGTCTGTGTTTGCAGGCTCATCTGCATGAGGCAGGTTACTGTTGCTCTCCACCAGCTGCCTGCCAGAACCAGCACAGGCCTGCTGTGGGGATCACACAAATGTCTTCATCATCTTTTGAGCCAGCATCACCAGCACCACAGCTGCTATCTGGAAGGCTCCTGCTGCAACTGCAGCTGAACCACCACTTCTGTTGGCCAGGTGAAGATGCTGGAGTGCAGACTTACACTCTCTTTTCAAATCAGATGAGCCCATTCCTCTGCAAGATTGTCACTGCCATTTCTCAGCAGCACTGCGTACACATTACTTCAGATGAAAGACTGACATCCCAAAAGAAGGAATGCACGGGACCTGTTTTTGTTGTCTTATAATTTTGTATTCCTCTGTGTTTCCTCACTCATTAATTGCCATTAAACCCTTCATTTTTCTTATCAGAACATCTTTCTGTTGTTTTCTTTTGTGCAGACTTCTCTGCAGCTGCGAACACCTGCATTTGGGCAAAATAGGTGCAGCTACCATATCATGCCTGCCAAACCTGGTGAACAAGGTTGTAGGTTCTCATGCTGTTGCTATCTGTGCACTGAGAAGTGCCTGCTGCCCTCTGCTCTCCTCTCCTGGGGTTACCAGGACTGACTGGCACCATCAGATAGCCCTGTGCTCTCCGGCCCCAATCAAGATCTCCCCTTCCTCACAGTAGGGTGACTGCCTGCTTCTAGCCTCTGCCCCTTGTGCAGTGCCAGATAGTGCCTGAGGGCTACCTTGTCCATGCAGTATGCCCTCAGGATGATGGGTCCTTTCCAGGCACACTAGGGAAATGTAGCAGAGATTTGTGTGTGATGCTATGCACCATATATTGATGCTGGAACCTTGGGGCAGATGTCTGCCGTGGCTGTGTGTGGCGTGCGTGTGCAAGGAAAGTAATACTGCATCTGTGGTCATGGGAACATTGGAGTATTGCTAGTGGTTGTACCTGTTTGATGCTTGTCTGGGCAATGTGGAAAGGTACTTACCTGGGATTGCTGGCATCTACTACTGTGTAAACATCACTTGCAGTGGAATTCTTGTCACAATTTTAGATGTCTATGATAGAGGCATCTCCATTTGGTGTGTTCACCATGCCTGACATTTATATAGTTAAATGGAGAGAAGCAAGGCCACATTTAGGGCACTGCATCTGAGCTATTTCAGACTTCTCCTTCGGAATTCTTTTGGCAAAGAAGATATCCCTTCTGCTTAATTAGATGTAGTTTATTTTTGGTAAAATATAACTTCTCTTTTGTGCCGGAGCTTTATTATCCTCTCTCTTGCTCTGGCATTCTGAACTGCCAGTAGCATCGACTGTACTGTGCAGTGAAGGGCCTCTTGTACTGGTAAGTGTAAGTTTAGTCATAGTACTGCAAAATGGATAAAAATGAGAGAAAAACACAGTCACAAAGGATTTTTTAGGCCTCATATTCTCACCAGCTGAGCTTTAGACAGCCAAAAGGAGCAAAGCTAAATTGACTGACTGGAATGTAGCTGTTCTTACAAAATTCTGTAAGGCCATTTAGGGCAGAGATAATAGAAAGCCGGTCCATCATGTGAGTAAGCTTCACCGCAGTCAGCACTTAAAATTATAGCCGTTGTTACAACCAGCAAGTCAGACGGTTACTGGTTGAAGACAATGCTCCTTAAGCATGTGTTTAAAAATAAGCTCTATGTGTCTTATTGAATCAGGGTGTTAGTTAACCTTTCTTTGCTGTAGTAGTTTTGCTCGTGTGTGGGAAAAGCCCAGATTCCCTGGATGGGAAGAGCCCAGTAACCCTGTCTTAGAAGAGTCTGTATTCTCTCTGTCTATAAATTTTTGATGGCTGGAATCATTCAAAGTTACTGTTATTGGTCCCTGAATCTCAGCCACTGAGAACTGGAGGAAAAGTGTTTTATATCCTTGACTATAGGATTCACTCCCTCTCTCAGTTCCCCAGAGGCAGTTCCCTGGGCTGACTTTTAAATGGTGCAGTTGGACTTTTCCTCACCTCTGTGAAGATTATTTCTTTTTTTTTTTCATTGAGAAAGACGGTCAAAAGGCCTAGAAGAAGGGAGTTTAATGCTGTTATTTTCATCTTCATTTGTTCCTTACAAACCTGGATTTGTTAACATTTCAAGCTTAAAGTCAAAATCATCTCTTTCTGAAGTTATTGATAAAGGCAGATGTGTACGCAGCTCATTTGACAGTAAATGTGGTGGCTGTTAGTACCATGTAGCAGTTTCCTAGGGGAGTGCATTTAGATTTTAGGTTTTCCGGTATTATAAGAATATTGTGATCATTATTTACTATGTATATATTATTTTTATTGATAACTGTATTGCAGTACTAACATGGAGCTCTGTTCTTACATGTGATCCCAGCATGTAAGAAATCGTATTAATGCAGGATAAGAGGATGAAGGTCCTCTCAGAAAACTTACAGGGAGATCTACCAAGGAACAATTAAGTAGCAGGAGTCAACATGGTAGCCAAAGCCTCACTATGGCAGCTTTCATCAGCTATTTTTCTAGGTGCATATGCTTTATTTGGCCAGGAAAGGGCCACCCTTTTCCTCACAGACTTTCTGTCTGCTTTGAAGACGTGACTCTTGCTGATACATGGCATAGTCCTTTTTTGCACTGTGTTGTGACTTGTACAGCCAAAATACTTGTCAAAGACCTTTGCTCTTCTGTCTGAATTCTGTTGTAAGCCAGACTTCTGAGAGCAAAAGTTTTGTGAAAAGGAATTCGTTAATGTCTTTCCAGACTCAAGCACAAATGGAGCCCATGTAGGTTAAATGAAGAATCTTGACAGATAATCACAGTGTGCTGGTAACTCTCTTGCTGCCCAGTATCTGTCAAACCTATGGGTTGATTTCAGGCAAATTTGACAATGGGTAGAGGCAAAGTTGTTTAAACTTTGTAAGAGTTGATTAAAGAGAGAAGAGAGTGGAATATGAGCATTTGAAAGTTTGCCTCTAGCTGGTAATCCTTTCAGCTGGTAGGACAAAAACAGCTTGGGTTTTGCTATGTGTTCTGAGGAAGAAAGGTAGTGAAGGTAGCGCTACTTATTTAGCCAGTCACATGGAAGACACCAGTCCACAGAGAATTAGATGACATTGGTTCTGCTCTTCACAGAACTACTTGTTCATGTTAGATGGAAGGAGATCTGAGGGTATAATTTACCAGATATTTCAAAATACAGAATTTCCAACTTGGATGGGGAGTGCAGCCTTTCCTGTATCCTGGTCTTTACTTTCTCAAATCCAAATCCCTGCAAACTACCTTAATATTTAAGTGAGTACTGAAAAATAAAAATGCTTTGTGCCATGAATAAATGTAACTGAACGGCAAAATATTTTAGGAACCGCAAACAGGAACTGGCTATGGTCTTTGTCATTGTCTCATCCTTGACATTCTGCACTTAAAAGAAGAAAATTCAGTGCTGCGTAAGAACAGATGAGTGACCATATTGGATTCAGGATTCTTTCTCAGGCAGTGTCCAGCAGTGGATGCTGTGGAAAGCGTGGCATGGTATTTGCCTAGATCATGTTTGCAGCTCTGACAGTTTGTTGCTCAGATTTCATGAACCTGGTTGATGTCTGTGTATCTTTTAGCCCCAAATTGGTTTTATTTTATATATTTGGCCAGCAACTTTCTAGACCTGGTTAAACTTTTAACATGTATTGAAACTGATGCTTTCATTTAATGTCCCCTAATTCTTGTATTGGAAGAAAGAGTGAAGAGTCTTTCCATATCCACTTGCTTTATGATACCTCTAATACAGCACAGTTGTTTTGTTTCTTTTTTTTTCCCAAGCCTGAAAAGTCCTCTCTACTTTCTTACATTGTAGCAGTATCACAGTTAGATTTTCCTTGCTGCCCTTTTCTGAACTTCTCAAGTTCTTCTGTGCCCCTTTTTGAGATGGGGAACCAGGGCTGCATGCTGTATTAAAGATGCTCTATAGATTAATACAATGTCATAATGATACATTCTCTTCTGTTATGTATTCCTCTTTTAATTAGTCCTCGCATTTTATTTGCCTTTTTGACCTCTGTTGGGCACTGACCTGATGATTACATGGCTCTGTAGCCCAACATCTATATCTAGATATATTACCTCAAGATAATTTCCAAGTGGTAATAGTAATCTACAAGTACAACATCTGATACAAAAGACTTAGATTTTTTTTTTCCAGTGGGTACCTCATTTCACCTTTATCTCCTTTGAGTTTCTTTTTGCCGTTTTATTGCTGCTATTCAGTATCATAGACTCCTTTTGCAGCCCTTTGCAATTGACACTTACTTTTACTACCATTTATAGCTTAGTATTCTCAGCAAGTTTTATCACCTCATGTTATTGCCTCTACAGTGAAAATTGACCATTTACTCTTTACTGTATTTGCACACATACATAGGAATGATTAATCTGTTATTGAACCCCAGTGATGATTAATTTATGACCTGAAGTACGGGGCTTGATTATGACTTTTTTAATGTCTACAACTATAAATCTTGTTGCTTATGAAATGGAAGACCTTGTAGTCCCATGAAGGAGCTACAAAGACAGTAAAGGAACTGGCCTTAAAATCATGACTTGAATTTAGTGAGAATTTTTATTAACTTACTCAAATTTGAATGCCTTTGAAGAGATAATACAGCAAGCTGGAAAATTAATTTTCTTGGACAATAATCGATCGTTTGTATTTCAGGAGAAAATGAAGTTCCATCTGAAGATGCCCTAATACTACAGCTGTACCTTGCAAAAGGGCATGAGAAATTTACTGAAATGCTAAAAAGCCAACAGCAGATCATTGTTGATTTGCAGCAAAAACTTGCTGAACAGCAGCACGTATTGGTTAGCCAGCAACGGGACATTCTTGAACAGCAAAGAAAAATGTATGAGCAAATGGATCTGATCAAAGTCCAGTATGGCATGCTTTTTGATACGGTGAAAAAAATGTCATTTCAGAGTTTGCAAGAAGATATTCAAAATTATTTTGAAAGTCACCTTCAAGGACTTCAGAACCAGGTCAGAAATCATCTCCAGAAGTCATACTCTGTGCATAAAGTAGAAGTGGATGCAAAAGTGATTAATGTTGGGGAGTCTTTGCTGGACTGTGGCCTTTGTGAAAGTGATGAATTTTGCAATTTCCAAAAGACACCTTCACAATGTGAAAAATGCACATTGTGTCCTGCTGGTTTTTTCCAAATGGCCGAGTGTTCTGCAAACTCTGATCGGATTTGCCAGGTGAAATATAATTCTGTATCTTTCAGTTATTGCTTACGAAGTATTGTGTTGGACATATTGGGATAACATTCTGCAAAGACCTACTTGGAGGGCTAGAGAGATCGAGTTTGAAGCATGTGCTTTACCAAATGGGTCTATGGCACTTCAAAGTCTGCCTCAAGTTTTTTGTGGGTTTTCTCTTTGCCATTTACTGCTCTAAATGGGGCACTAGTTTGTACCTGTTGGGTGTGACACTTTCCCAAACCTGATAGCTGGCAGGACTTTGATTCTTTTCATGATGGTAGGAAAAGACATTCTAAAACGTGTACTTATGCATGCTGAATTTGTTTATTTAATCACAGTCCACTCTACAGGAACTTCTAGACATCTCTGAAAAGCGGAGGAAAGCTTTACTAGGCTAAACTAGAGGTTAGATATTTATTTATAAATTTGGAAACAAACATTGTCAGTTAAAACAAATGTAAAAGCTAGTTGCAGCTTAAACATAACATACAAACATATAAAAATATAGAACATGATGCTTTTATTATAAAATACATTTTATTATAAAATATATTTTATTATACAATACATTTTATTGTACAGTACAAATCCAGCATGTAAGCAAAATGAGATGGTTCTTTGGTCACTTTCTCTCGTTTAGAAGTCTTAAGATACATGGGGGACTTGATATTTAAAGCAGTGTCTTGTTTGCCAAGTGTTTCCCCCGATTCTCAGCTTAACATGAGCCCGAACATCTGGTGACCTAAGCCCAAGATACTGACAAGAAACCTCAAAGAGTCTGTCCGGTTTGGTCTCTGCTAGTCTCCTGTTATTCTTTCCCCTCTGCCTGCTGTAGGGTGAAATTAGGCTTGTTGATAGGAAATACTACTTTATCATTTATCTTTCTAGTGTGTTTTTCAATTAGCGTCTTCCTCCCAGAAGGTGGAGGAAATCCACCTTGGTGGATTTCTTAAATGTGGAAAAGGTGGACATCTTGAATGTCTTCAAGATCCTTTTCTAACACTCTTGATTGTTACAACGTCCTTAAGACCAATCAAGTGATGCATCGCTCTTAGGGATGTGGTATTGTCTTACAGATCATGCATCGCAACAAGTGTTAGTTGTACAAGCAATCCATTTAGCTCATCATCTGCAGAGTACTATCTTTCTGTGGACACCATGCAGTCTTGTTAAAACAGGTGACAAATCCAAAACAAGTTGTCTTGCTCCAACATGCTTATGAGATCAGCTCCCTCTCCATCCCCATGTATGCCTTTTACTGACAGATGGGTGTCACAGAGCCTGAAGAAGTGCCTGTTTCAAATTAAGTTGTTGTGTTAAAGTATTTCAGTATGATTCTTGTGATTTACAGGACAGAGATGAATGCACTGAATCTCCAAGCATTTGTGGTGACAGGATAAAATGCCTGAATACTCCGGGTAAGTTATATTATCTGATAATTAAAGAATGAAGATAATTAGATCTTCAGGAACTGGCCAAAGAGATAGATAAGGATTCAGGCCTGTGTTTGTCAGTAATGACATGCTCAGCTTGCTGGAATCAAAGGGGTTGAAAAATACTCAGCTGTAAATTGATAGCAGTTATTGTGGACAATGGGCTATTTAGGACATAATATCCAGTAGGAGCATTGGATGGTTCCCTTTTTATCTTATTTTTGTGGGGTTTTATATGCTTTGGTTTTAATTTTCACTTACGACCTGACTTTCTTCTTGTTTATGTTGGTGCAAATGGGGTCAAAATCAAAGATACTGTTCCTAATGGGGAAAAATAGTTGTCATTTTCATTCTGCTGCACTGGGGTAGATTTTTTTATTTGATCTAATGAAGGTTCATATAAGGCCTCCCTCCATCAATCTTATTCTCCTTTAGCAACAGTATTGTTAAATACTGAGGAACAATCAACGGTTTCCATCATTTGTGGGGGCTTGGTGGAATTTTTCAGACGTTTAAGAACAGATTTGACTGGAGTTCTGCACTGCAGACTACTTTCATTATTTCTCATGGCAGTCAGACACGAAAGAGCAAAATTAATAGACATACTGAGCAAATTATATCCAGGTACTAGGTTTCTTTTTGGTTGTCTAATTTTTGGTCACACAAAAAACTTGAAAGGAACTCTGTGATCAAATAGAGCATTTCACCAGTTGTGACCTCTACCTGAGGGCTCCCAGTCAAATAACTGAGGGAGAGCTTCATTAAGTTTTATGTTTTTCCTCCTCTAGAATTCTTACTCATAAAAAGAGGGTGGCCTTTCTGAGGGGTAAGGGCTGTTTTCAGCTGATTGAGTGATTTTGTACTATTCCTGCCCTGCCACTGGTGGAGAATAAAGTGGGAGGGAATTGGTCCTAGGAGAGGGTTAAAAGAGGACATGGGCTCACTTACATGGTCCTTACTTCCTCTGGGCAGGAACTGTGGTGGTTTGGATGGTATTGCTACAAACACCACAGGAAACTGGAAATGACTAGAGTAAGGGAGCACTTAGTGTTGCCTTATGTGGCAACTGCTGTAGAGGAGGTACCATCAGTCTTACAAAAGAAGAGGCAAATCACTTTTAGACAGTCTTAGTGGTGGGCAGTTAGAGGCAAGACAGCTTAGGGCACAAAATTTGAGACAGAGCATTGGAAAGGTATAAGGCTTTGTCTCTTCTTTAGTAAGAGACTGGGTTTGGTTGAGTTGGTGGTTTTGTGGAAGGAAGCCCACAAGGCCCCAGCCCTAGAAAAGGAGAGCCACCAATGTGGTAGTCCTTTGGTGTTGCTCTAGTCTGTGGCTTGGAAGAGGGAAGACTGTGAGGAATTTATCCAGTGGGTTTTGTGGTGGTGGAACCCAGACTAAGACCAGGTCTATACAACTGCTGGAGGAAAGTGGGAGCAAAATACTTCCAAGAAACAGATGGATGGTGGTGGTGTGTCAGACCACAAAAAGGCAGTAGCAGTGTATTTGAAAGAAAAGGACTCTTCCCTTGATTCCTCCTCTCCCAGTTTTAATGGTGTCTTGTAAAGATGTGAAAGCAAACTATTTCCTATCACCTGGATCAGGAATCAATGTCCTGTCAATGTCGTCCCCATCTGTTATGGGAGAGAGAGCATTCTTTTTATTTTTTATTAGAGAGGACTGCTACTTTCGGCCTGTCTGTTCATGATAGGTCATTATCTTATACAAGTGCAATTAACTTGTCAAAAGAAAGGCTGAAACTGACTGTCTGCTTTGGGTAATGCAGGGGAGATGGGGATGTGACCTGACATACGAGTTCCAGATGTTGTATGTGGTTTTTTGAGCTGCACGCAAAGGTTGTTGCATCTGTAGCAACTCATGTTCACTGTACAGTGTGAAGGGAGACAGAGCAAATAACAATAAAGAAACATGCAACTGGGAGCCTCTCTTTCTTCACTCTTCCACTTTTCTCTACATCATATGTTCTTCCCCTGCTGCTTTTTCTTGCTTTTATCTGGGATGAGGGTTGTTAGCCTATTTGATTAAAGGCTAGTCGTCAAGGAGCAATGACAGTTGGAGGTACCTAATCAGCAAAAATGGAGTCCAGTGCATTGTTTCCTTCTTAGACAATAAGGGGAGAGTGGTCAGACTGCTGTCTTTGGTGTGAACCCAGCAAGTGGAGTCAACCAGAGACACTCTCTCCAGAATGCCATGCAAGCTAAAGAGGACTTATTGTAGAACTTACTGTGGGATGCAGGGGGAAGAATCACAGAATCACTAGGTTGGAAAGGACCTTCAAGATCATCAAGTCCAACCATTAATCAAGCGCCACCATGTCCCCTAGACCATGTCCTGAAGCGCCACATCCACACGTTTCTTGAACACTTCCAGAGATGGCGACTCCACCACCTCCCTGGGCAGCCTGTTCCAATGCCTGACCACCCTCTCAGTGAAGAAATTTTTCCTAATATCCAATCTAAACCTCCCCTGGCGCAACTTGAAGCCATTTCCTCTTGTCCTAT
Source organism: Phaethon lepturus (assembly GCF_000687285.1). Taxonomy (NCBI): domain Eukaryota; kingdom Metazoa; phylum Chordata; class Aves; order Phaethontiformes; family Phaethontidae; genus Phaethon; species Phaethon lepturus. The sequence goes on along the minus strand of NW_010546332.1, from coordinate 60,367 downwards.
CACTAGTTACTTGGGAGAAGAGGCCAACACCCTCATCGCCACAACCCCCTTTCAGGTAGTTGTATAGAACGATAAGGTCTCCTCTCAGCCTCCTCTTCTCCAGACTGAACAACCCCAGTTCCCTCAGCCGCTCCTCATAAGACTTGTGCTCCAGACCCCTCACCAGCTTCACTGCCCTTCTCTGGACACGCTCCAGCACCTCAATGTCCTTCTTGTAGCGAGGGGAACAAGAACCTAGACAGATAGCCTCAATTTGTAATTAGCTGTGTTGATTTGTGATGTTCTAAATTTGACGTAGGGGGTTCAAAAAGATACGGATTCCCATACTTAATTTGCTTGAATGTCACATTTGCATCAGGCAGTTATGAGTAATAACAGCAGAAAAACATATGCATGGCTTACTCTAATTGCCTTGCAATTGCCCGGCCTCCAAGAATGGTGAGAGCTGGTGAATGTGCTGCAGAGATACTTCATTTCACAAAACCAACTTGAAGTACAGCTGGGCTGCTCACTGTTAAACCAGGTGCAGCAGTGCCCAGAGCAGGAGCCGGGAAGAGGTGGGAGAGGTGGTCAGGCAGTAAAGGGAAGTAGGAAGCAGTCACAGCATGCTGCTGTGCTGGCTTTCTGATGTTTGGCTATCATTTGCTGCTTGACCTCTTCTGGGCAAGGGGTAGGATGCTGCTCTTGCCACTGTGTCCACAGTATAAAGTGGCCTGTGTGCTGCTTTGAAGTCACCTGTTTGAAGTACACGCAGGGGGAACACCTGCTGCAGATCTAACCAGCGAAAGACTAGACAGCAAATTGATGGGAGTAGTCACCCCACGTATTTGTAAAACTTGATGTTTATAAAAATCCTTAAATATTCATCAAAATATTTTGAAGCGGCAAATAGCATAGGAAGTATTTCTGTGCACTACTGAGGATCTTCTCTGCTATGTGAACCAGCTGTATTTGTGTACTCAATAGCAGTTCATCCAGTGTTTCTCAGTGATGGGGAAGCCATGGATATGAGAAATAGAACTGGTTAAGGAGTGTCATGCAAACAATTACACCATGGTTAAAACTGATTTCAAAAGGAAGATTTGCCTGGGATCTTTTCTCTGTATTCCCTCTAGAATGTTCTTAGTTGAAAAAACATGATCCTATTTATTTAGTGCTTTTTTCTCATAAAAAAGCCAGGCACTTTCAAGGGAAAAAAAGTGTTAAGGTTCTCTTGACTTTTCAAATGGAAAAAATCTTACTGTTTTGCAGTGAACTCTTTTGAGATAATGATACCTGGTCTCAGAAAGAATGTTCTCACATCATAAATTTTGTAGTCCTACATATCAGTGTTAGTAGAGAACCATCGCTTAAGTGAATGAAACATAAATAGGCAAAGAGATATGAGGGTGAATATATAAAGCCTGTATAAATTAACACAGTGTCTGATGTTCTCTGCTGAATAATGTAGAACCAAAAGTGAATTTTAGCCAATATTCTAACCTCCCTTGTGGGCCAGGTGCGTGTATGCTGTTCTGTCTTGCATTTTGCAGTATGTGTGGAGTGCTTTTCTGCCTGCATCAGCAGTCTGCATAGCCAGCTCCACCCTGGGGTTAGCAAAGGAGAAAAATGGCTTGTTGGGGTCCATGTCAAATGCTTGTACTCCCAGTCTCAGAGCAAATCCCAGCCCAGATAGAGCAACTTTCCAGCTGAAGAATAAAGCAAATGTATGACGCAGTATTTAGATTAGTAAAGGATATTTAAGAAGAGCTATTAGAAAGATGATTATTGAGTTTTGATTATGGTGGTAAAAAAGAAGTGAATGCATTTAGTAATTAATTAAGTAATTAAGCTTTGAGGAACAAACTGCACGTGGTTATTCTTTAGGGTGCCTCAAATCTTAAGTGTTGATTTAGATCCTGAAGGCTCCGTGCACAAAGGTTTTGGGCACCAGTTGCTACAGCTGGAGGCATTGGCAGCTGGTGGTGCTCTTGGAAAATTACCATGGAAAATTACAGACTGTTTTTAAAACCTGCTCTTTGGGTGTGCATTCTTTGATCCACTGAGGTCATGGTGTACCGTTTAAGAGCATGAAATTGCTTTTTGTCAAATTTCAATCACCTCTAGTTATTCTCTTTACTGTTTGCAGCAGTGTTTTATTTTAACTTTAGACTGTCACAACCACTTATGTCCTGTGTCTTAGTGTATTTTAAAATATATTTTGATATTTAAACATATATTTAATTAAATATTTAATTTAAATATTAAATATTTAAAATATTTAAATATTTTAAAGTCCACCTTTTAAATATGTGGACTTCTGCATAATGACTTTAAGCCTGTTGTTTACAATTTTGTTTTTCCTGCTTGCCTCTTGCAGGTTCTTTAAAAACTGTACACAGAATGCCCGGGGTCCACATCCCTTGCATTGAAAAGCACTGCTTTAGCAATCACAGCTACAGCAGTGCTACCCCATAATATGGCTGGTCAGACAGCGCGCATTTCTCCTTGTATAGGGGAACTCTCCATTAGTGGAAAATATCTTTGCTGCTCAGTGCAGCAGTTAGTCACCATGCCTTTCACCTAGGGGAAGGGAGAGAGTGCCTTTCCAGCAACATCATTGTATCTGATCCATTACAGCATTTGGTTAGAATGGCCCCCATGCAGCCCAGTCTTGTTCCTTTCCCACTCTAAACCACTGGATTTGACTTGGACAAGGTGAGTTACCCCTAGTGTTTCCTCTGTTTGCTGTCAAGGATCCAGCACAAAGTGATCTAACATCATAATTGTCTTCTGTTTTCTCTCTTATGATTTGATGTGTTATCAAAGATAGTTGATATGTGGAGCTATAGTGTTCTTAGATTTATTGTTTTAAAGGTATGACAATAAAAATTGTCTGTTTCCTGTGAACAGGTGGTTTCCGATGCCTTGGAATTGCTGAAAAAGATGCAGCTTTGGGACTGTGTGGAGAGGAATATTTCTTTAATAAGGAAATGCATTCAGGCGTGCTTAAAATGTGAAGATGGAATGATAGCCATGCCTTGTTCCACTATCAGTGATACAGTTTGTTCAGCAACCAGTGAAAACAAGCTCTCAGAGTCTTGGGCTGCAAACATCTTCCTACCTTCTGTAAAGTTTGGCATCTCTCAGGTCTACTCTGGCTTGAACTTGAAGATAAAGGGAAAGCTTCCCTGTGAAATCCTATCCATTGAAGATAACAGCCTGGTATTCAGGCAGCATGGTCTGTTGTGGACTGACCTAAATTTTGCAGTAAAGCACAACTGCAGGAATTTTTTGCAACTTTCCTTAAAGCTAAATGGCAGTGAGGAAGGCTATGAACTGAGTGGTGTTCGCATTGAACAGCCTGAAGGAAAGTATTTCCAGAGCACGAGTTTAAGCAGTGCTGCTGAAGTGGAGCCCAGCCAAACTCTTTCTGTGTATTTGAGGAGCCCAAATCAATTCTGCAATCAAAGTAAAGATTTAAATATTTATGATCTTAATACCCCACTCAGTTTGTTTTGGTTGTCCCATGACACGGGTGCTGTGGCACTCAGTGCACAGATGTCAACAGCAATGCATTACCAAACTAACTATCGACCTACCTTTAAAATAATATCTGTTTCTGACCCTTACATGCTAAGTTTATCTCATGATGGCAGAGCTATAAAGTTCACTGAAATGGGTGTTGTCAAATTTGTGTTCCACCAAGCATTGTATTCTATGGGTCATGCGTGTGTCCGGGAGGGCTTCTCCTTAATTTCTTATATCAATAGGAATGGTACCAACAGAGAATTAATGAATGTATTTAAATCTGGAGTAAATTACAGAGACACATCAATATCTGCTTCTGGGGCCACAAAAGTTGGTGCTGGAGATCTGATTAGCTTTGAGATACTTTCTCCTGCACAGTGTAATGTTCGGTATTTTGGAGATAGTTCTGGAATTAGTATGTTTAGCCTCATCTGGATCCCTTCAGCGGTTTCTAGTGCCGTATCAGCCACAGTTTCTGTTACTGGTCTGCCTACTGGAGCTGTGAGAAACAAATTACTGGATTTCACCCAGGTCTCATCCAATGAGAAACAGATACAGCTGGTTTCTTCTGGACAACTTGCTCAGAAGTATTTCATTTTTACTGAAAAGGGAGTTGCCAGCCTTGCGTTTAACTTAAAGCTAATCCACTCATGCAGTGTGCTCAAAATGACTCTTAATCAGTTGACCATGGATCACATGCAACCCACAGCAATTGCTCAGCAGATTGGAGGTCAGATGCCAGAGGGAAGCATATGGACCAGCGTGTCCCTTCGTGCATCTTTTGAAGTACGTAACGGAACACTGATATCAGTTTCTCTTGACTGTGTGCGTGGAAGGATCAATCAGATCACTCATGAACATGGAACCAGTATATCTATTTTATGGATTTCATCTTAATTTCTGTACAGTGAAGGTAGCACAGAACTGGGGTTTAAATTGCATTTGGATTCTACTCTGGTTCTATACATATTTAACACCTTATACTGTGTCGACATAAGCAGATTGTCCCACTAAAACATTCTCAGTTTTAGGAATATTTAAATATAATCTTAATTGAGTGATCGGTATTTAAAGAAAAGAGAGCTTTCAGTGTTCCAAGATTTTATTTCTTTTAACGTCTTCAGGCAGGGGAACTTTGAATTCAGGTCAAACTCTCTTATTTTTAATAAAGCAGTCTCTTAAAATGAGTTATTTATGGACCACAAGAAATTGCAGGCTCGGGTAAATACATACCTTTTAGTACTGCTGAAAGGAGCGCAGACAAATAATGGAAACCTGCTTTCATTTTCTTCACTGCAGCAGGCTAATAGCAAGACTAAATGCACTTTGAGGCTAATTTGTCTACATCTTATAAAAGGTTGTGCTTTCTCTAAATGGAGAGAACATGCCTCAAACTAGAGGTTGTGCTATGGTGACACTGGAGTATACATGTTTAATATTATAGAAATGGACATGGGTCAAAAATGGAACATTGTTTTTACAAAATATAATAATTGCTCTCAACAAAAACAATAGAACTAATGACTCTTCTAATTTCATTTGGAAATAATCTGCATTTAAGTAATTTGGGAAGTCTCTTTCCCGTTTTTAGGTTTTGCTACTGAAAAGTTGCAGGATGAGAAGGAAGGAATTCTATTCTAAAATGTAAGAGTATGTAGGAGAAAAGAAACAAGTCTTGAAAATGAGACTTTTGGAAATGAAACAGATTTTTATTCAGTTTCTTATAAATGACAAAATATTTTTCTGACCAAAAAGGAGTACCATTCACAAACATACTTATTTTGCTGAATAGGTAGTTAACTTAAAAAGATGGGGGTTTTTTTGTTAAATCACTCAGTTAATTCTAAAAAGAAATTATGTATTCAGTGACACTGATTTTTGTCCTCTTCCAACTCTTCCATCAAACTATTCTTTTTCTAACCTATGTGTAGAGTGGTTTCTCTCATTTTCTCCTTTTTCTTCCACAAATGCTGCTTCACTCTCCTTTCTCATTTCTTTTGTTAGGAGTAAATGGCATGCCCTGTCACGCAGCTCAAGTCTTTCCAGCCTTCTTTCACCATTCCTACTAAAGAACAGATGTATGTATGTCACATGCACCATTACAGGAGAGAGACGCTAATAAAGCACTCTCGCAGGCTGCCTTACATCAACCTTACTGAAAGAAGGAATACTATGCACGATTTAACTTTAATGTAGATGTCTGCCTGAGTATGTCTATTTAAAATATTGCACTTAACTGTGGTCTTCACCTGTTTTGGAGTTTGTCACGCTGCTTTCGCTGTATAGTCTCCTCCTATAATTTTCTGTTCTTGTTCATTTTTTCTTCAAGTTTATACTCAAAGGTATGCAGGCTTTGGACAAATGGCTGTCCTGCTCCAAACAGAGAGCAGTAGCTTTTCTTGCTTCCAGCTGCAAAGTCTAAGCAGTCCATCACAAGATACCTCACTGGGTGTTGTGTTGAAGCCAGCATAAGTATGCTGACCACAGTAAATTCAGTTGTGGCGTCCCCGAAGTCTGTGACAGAGGTCTCGGTGCCTTTGTGTAGCCAGGCTCATTCGTTCTTGCAAGGACATAAGGAAGGATAGAGTAAAGCTAATATTAAAGGTGGTCAACATTTGCGAGATAGTGTTATTGTTACCGAAGATACTTAGTAGTGGTAGAGGAAGACTTCTGGAACGAGAGCACATGTATGTATTCTATACAGAAGAGCTGCATTACCTAGGAGCAGAGCAGTTTTTCTGGGTACTTCACTCTGGAAGTTTATTGAGACTGAACAAAGGTGAAATGCCACAGAAGTTAAACTTTTCCGACATATCCATCTGCTTAGTAATGCAAACTAGTGAAATGATTCCTAGGTGATACCAAGGCCGTCATACCTTCTCAAACAAACTCCTCTCTACAAAGAGGTCATTTTACGAGGGGTCAAAGGGCTTCTTCCTCACAGAAGCAGGTAGCTCATTTCTGTACAAGGATGCACGTGACGTAAGAGGAGCTCTGCGGAGAGCAGACCTGGGTATTTCTTAGGTAAGACTTCAGGGGAGGACAATGTTGAAATGGTATGCTTATGGTTTTGTTTTAGAGGAGGTTAAGAAATTCACTTTCTCACAGATAAGCCCCCTTATTTTTCTGCGCTGTTTTGCTCTACGCAGTTGTGCTAAAGGCTGCCGCTCCCCAGTGTAATGACAACTTAAGAGCCATTCTAGGTTTAAACCTGTGTAGCAGATATCAGAATCTGATGTTAGACATGATCTGATATGTCTTCAGCAAAGTGCAGCTGTTACTTGAATCTAATAAGCATTTGCCTGTATATGCCTATTTGCATACATATGCCTATTTGCATATAACAAATCTAATGGCACGATTTGTATGAGTATGCTTTATTTGAGTGAGATTGTGATATCATTGGAATTGCTTGAATATGGAAGAGACTGATGCTGAAATCCTGTGTTATGCACATGTTGGTGTTACTTGCATTTACATGCACCATTATTAAAGGATGCAGAAACTACCAGGGAGGTACAAGTTAACACTATTACAGCTAAGAGAGATTTCAGAGAGTGAATTCTTCAGTGTAGTTGATCTTCTGTGAGGATTCAGGGAGAGGGGGAGTGCCCATAATTGGCCTTAAATTCAGAGTAGATTTTTAGATGCACAATGACAGAAATGCAGTATTTTGCACCCATCTGGTGGTCATAATGCATCTAATACTGTTTTGCTAATGTCATCTGTGATAAGGTACTCACATGATAAAAAAAGTCTTACTAAATACAAAGTAATAATTGCAAGTTACAGCAAGCTTAGCCTTATTTCAAGCAAGGAAAGGCTGATCATTTGAGCCTCTTTTGCATCTCTCCCTTTCAAGAGAAAAAAAAGGCTGAACCATAATTCAGGCCACCTGCTGACCTTCGTTATAGTAACATGAATTTGGAGTAAATGTGTTGGAATCAGTGTGGATTTATGGTAGTCTAATTAATAGCACAATATATAGCCTTTGCATCTATGAAAATGATATATATTGCCTTGTACCATGCAACATTAAGTGGTGCACTATGATCCTAAGTAAGATAAAGTTCAAGAGGAATCTGACAATATACAATGGATGCTAATTTTATGGCACTTATCCCATTTGCTGTAATAAATTGCATGTTTTATTGACAGGTATATCTTATTAATTCTATTTACAACTTTTGAACTTTTTAAACTCATTTTTTCATATGGTTTCTTTCTATTTGTAGCACAATATAATACTGTGAAGTACAGAATTAATTTAAAAAATTTTCTTTTGCATTTTTTGATACCGTGTTCATGGCTGTGGTTAAAATAGCTAGAGACAGTCTCTCCAATTCTTTCTGCCAGAGAGCTTTCCAATGGAGGTATTCGTAAAGTAGTAGAGTAAGTATGAGGCTGGCAGAACCTGGCTGTACAGAAAGAGTTGGAAGTTAATACATCCAAGAAGGCAGGTAGTTATTTCATTTATGTTATGCAGATAATGGGCAACAAAGTTGTTACAGAAAACATGACCATTACAGGAGGAAAATAATTTAGGTTGTATAGTACTACTTATACAAGAGGAAAAAGGATTTGGCTTACAAGGGCCTGCATCATTTTGTATTGCGAAACATTTTGCAAATTCAAAGATTTACCTGAATATATTTTATGCTTTCTATGAAGTCAAAACTGAACAGAATATGTTAAGTCTATTTTAATATTGTGGATGTTTCCTCTGTTCTGTGGTCTCTGCAGATTGCAATACACTGTGAAAACTACACTAGTTTCAAGTGGTGCTTTTTTATGAAATATCCTACTTTGAAATATTACCTTGTTTTAAAAATACTGTTTAGACACTTGCCTCTGTTAATATTCTATTGTAATATGTTTTAAGAGAACTTTACTGCAATAAATAAACCCATAAGGCTTCATTGGTATTTGTGCTCTGTTCTGAGGAAGGCTAATTGCAGCTATTGTGATTATTACACTGACTCTTTTGGGGCCAGGATTTCACAGATGTTATCTGAATTAGTTACCTGTGTTTGCTGAAGTGGCATTAAACAAGGACAGTAATAGCACACATTTCTAGAGATCATCTAGTCTACCTGTTTTCTGTTCCCACTGTTCTAACTGGATCTGAGAAGACGATGGGTCTTCTCAGAAAATAACTGGGTCAGAAAAGCAGTACAGTTTATCTTGGTTATTGCTGTGGTCACCATAGTAATACACAGAAGAAAAATGAGAATACTTTTTTAGAAGAAATGTGTACTGCCTTGGTGCTTCATAGGCTCTGTCATATGTGGAAGCTATAGCAGTGTTGTGAGGGGTTATCCTGGTCAGACCTTTGCAGTCTTTTGTCATGGTCTGTGCAAGTTGAAGCTCATGTGTTCTCAGTGGAGACCTTTTACAATTATTTTAAATTATACAACTGTTTATTCTTTTTGGAGATGTTATTGTTTATTAGAGCTGAATGAAAGAGAAGTGCAACCAAATTACCTCCATTTAGGAATAATGTTGAAACTGGTTCCTCAAAAAAAATTTTTTGAGACCAGTTAGTATTTATTTTGGCCTTTTCCACTAAAAGGAAAAAAGAAATTTTACATAGTGTGTTTTTCACCAATTGCATTTGCACTGATTTGAAGGGCTCGAAGAAATAATCAGTATAAGAAGGGAATTACAGACATAATTAACATAGCCGAAATTAGCCAAGGATGAAATTAGGAGGAAGGCAAAAAGACGCATTTGTGAAATACTGGTGAAGAGAGCCATCTTCTTCCAGGCTGGATCCAAAGCTGTCCCTTCTGGCCTTCAGCAGTTGATACGGTTTATGCCCTTTCCACAACAGCCCAAACTATCTTCATCTTTGACCGCTACGTACAATGGTGCTCTCAGATTCACCCTATGTTTCTCTTCAGGAGTCTGACCTTCACTTGTGCAACATACATATGTGTCTCAAAGCACACTGTGTGACCAAGCGTGGTGTCCCTTCATCTGCTTGGAGAGTTTGCCATAAAATAAGGCTCAGAAGATATTAGCTGTGGTAGTGGCAGTGCCTTGTGCTGCTGTGGCAGTGCTGCCTGAAAAAAGAGTTCGTGAGCATGCCTCAAAACAGCTGAGTTGCCAATTTGCTGGCCTTCAGCACCTCTGTACGCGTATGCGTGTCTCATGGTCTGGCTCTTGATGCCTGAAAGCCAAATGACTGATATTGGGGGATCCAAGAAACTCTTGTTTGCATTAAATAATTGAATCATTATTGCTAAAACGGTTCCTTGGCCAGCTGTTGTTTGAATAGCCTTCTTCAGTCTCTCCTTGGAGTTCTGCAAGCATGCTGGGACCTGCAGGATTGCATCTTTTGTTTATAGGCTCTTCAGAAGAGAAACTAACTGCTCTCCAGACAGTCTAGTGCAATCCTGTTAAATGGCATCTCTTGAAAGTAGTCTTAAAAGGCTGGATGCAATTTCCTTGCTAGAAGGGTGTTAATGCTTGGCTTTAGCAGAAACTTGAAGTAAAAGCCTGTCATGTTAAAATATATGTATGTCCTTGGGTTAAACAGCATTGTCTCTAAAAGAAGAACCGTGGAAAAAGGATTTTCAAAATTTTCTACATCTTATGAAAACAATTTCTCTGATGTTCCCCTTTGCCTTTTTTTCCACTGGAAAAGTAGAGGAAAAAAAGGAGAATAAGAAAGTGAAGGTGGGGGGAATGGAGATAGAAGGGGAAAAAAGCTGGAGAAGGAAAAAGCAATTATCTCCAGTGTTTAGGTAATTTAACGTATGAGAATTTAAACTATTTTTCTTCAGAACTTTCTGAAAGAAATTCTTTTTGTCTCAACCAGTTGTAGTTGAAAATTTGTTCTACTGAAAATGAATTCTATCACATTTGACTTAATTTCTGTCTCTTTTCATCAACGCACTTCCTACCCACCAACTTCTGTAAACTTCAGTAACATTAGAGTATTCTGAATATGCTTAAGTATTTTGCTGAGCTGGAACATTAAGTTGGGTAATTGGGTTAATTAAGTGCCAACTTATATTGAGAAACCTCTGGATACACTTGTGGGTTTTGGCATGCAAACCTCAGTTTTCGCCATTACCTCTTAGCTATGTTTATATTGGGAACTGCTTCTCATTAGATAAATGAGCCTTTTCTGAGCTCTACGTTATCATCACTTGATTGCTAATGGTACCTAATGTTGCTCATTTAAGTCTCCTTTGGGTATTTTTCTATTATATGGCAGTCAATAACGTAGACATGTAGTAAGTGTCTTCAGGACCTCTGTACATGTGGGATGTCAACAGAGTGTCACAGTTATTTTTTCCTGACTAGTTTCATTTCACAGGTTGAAATCAGTTCAGATCATATGTTAGATATGGGCTTTCAAAGCAAATGTGACCTGTTGAGCGATTTAGACTGGTATTCACACTGAGTTGCATGATTGCAGCCTTTTCTTGCAGAGTATAAAAAAATTCTGAGAATATTCATAGATTAAATGCAGGTGTCTTGAGTAAAGAGCTGGAGATGCTTTGCATCAAACTCAAATAAAAATCTCATACTCTACTCAGAAGGTCAAAAAAGTAAAAAGATTTAGTATATACTGTAAAATATGCTGTTTGTTGAAGGAGAAGTACATTTGTTGGTTTTATTAGGAGAGGAGAATGAAAATGTGTGCTTTATGCCAAGTAGATAAGACAAATTGCTTAAGATGCCTTTATGCCTGAAAACGCTCTGTACTTCACTTTTTCTTGAACACGTACCTGGATTTGTTTAAACCTTTGTTTCAAACTACTGCCATATCAATGATTTAATACAGGCTTTATTCATGCTAAAACCTCTTTGCGGATATTTTTCCCCACGTATGCCAGAAAAACATAATACACTTCAAACACATCTGATCAATCCTTGGAAAATTGTGTCCAATACTGCAAGTCTCCTTAGAGATTTGCGTCCCGTGATTCTGGCTGAAAAAGCAGTTGTTATCCTCAGCTGCTTCAGCCTCCTGAAGCTCTTGTCCCGAGGTGGTCAAGCTTTCCCCCACCTCTAGCATTGCTAGAGGGGTGCAATGACAGCTGTCTTGCCTGGGAAGCTGCAAATACTTGTTTTGGATCAGCCATGACTGGTTTTTTTCCTCTGATGTTGGCCATTCTGCCTTCCACCCTCCTTTCATGGTTAACCATGAGGCTGAATATCCACCATTCCCCCATGTCCACCTCTGATGTGCACCTTTACTTCTGCTCTCTCATATTTCTCTGTGTGACTGTGGTTTGAATTGTTTTGTTGGCTGTAGGCTTCCCTCTCATACTCACCTGAGAAGCACCACAGACACTTAAGCACCACATACCTCTGCGAGGCTTAGACATGTGCATAACCAGAGATGTTTTGTCCCCTTTGGATCTGCCTACACCCTTGGAAGACCAGCGTAGTGGCATTCTGCAGGAATGGTGGGAGTCATAACAGCAGCATTTGTGAAGAGCGGAAGATAGTTAAAAAGCATGCAAAACTCCTCCTCCAGTCAAAACTTGATTTTGATATTCTGTGCTTTGACTGTCATCAGGAGTTCCCTCCTTTGGTTAAAAAAGGAGGTAAAAGCTCTTATAATGCTGAGAACAAATATATATTTTTCTCTGCCCAGCTTTTCTCCCTGTTATTTGTGTATCTCAAGTTAAGGCAGCGAACAGCCTGCTTTCCTTTTGTACAGTGTCACTGTGCTTCATGCTGCAAGCTTTGAGAACATCTTGGCAAAACTGATCCTGCTAGCCTGCTCTGAGCCTTGGAGAACCACTTCATAGCCAGAGTAAGTAAGCCAGAGCCCGAAGTGAAATGGGGAAAAATCAAGTGGACAATTTTAGGTTATCCATCAATATCATACAACTCTGCTCCTAAGAACAGTAACTTTTTATGGAAATGACGTTTGGTAAAGTAAGCCATAAAGATCAACCCAGAGCCTACAATGTGCTTGCTACTGTGACAAAGCACACAGTAATTTATCTTCTATTCCATAGCTTGGAGTAAGATTCAGTGAACTCTGGTGCACCATTCATCCATAGGCCCTGCTCTCAGCAGACGTTTTCATTTTCTCTGTTCCCCCAATTCACTAACAGATTCCCAGAGTTCTGCTTTTCATACCTAGAGATGACCTGTTTCTGTACCAGTGCATTTACAGTGTTTCACACCTCTTGGTACCACCCCTTGCTTTAAGTAAGGCTGATGAAACACTGATGTCCTTGAAAACTTCTTTCAGGCCCATGTGTGTGCACATGAACTTGAGAATTCACTTATATCCTGGGAGAAGAGGGAATACCTCTCTGTTGTTACCAAAGTCAACTATATAGAAAAGATCTGCTTTCATCCAGTCTTCATGGCACTCAATTTCCTGAGGCCAAAACACAAAGCCATATGTTTCCTATTCTGCATACAAGATCTTGATAAATACCTGCAATATTATTGGTGTGCTACTGATATAACCTATTTCAGAACTGATAATCTTTAACTTCAAGGTAATCCAAATCACCAAATACTTCAGCTGGTTTAATTATGACTATAAGATTATACTCCAAATCTCCTAATACTAATGTTAATATTCTGATTAATAAGAAATACAAGTTCTCTAAGATTTGCAATACATGGTTCGGGAAATGGACATTTTAGCTCGTGGCACAAATTAGTCACAAATACCTTTTCCAAAGGCTGTTTTGGTGAAGACTATCATAAAGATGCCTTTTTTCCCAACCCCACTTATTTAGATATGGTTTCTGCGATTATGGCAGCTACATCACGTTGAAGTTTAGGGCTTTAAGATATGCCAGAAACCATTTTATTTCTAGTTGCTCTTAGGGCCATGAAAGTGCGCGATTGGATTAAAATTTTCTTTCTACCAACCTGCTCTGCTTCACACAGCTCATCTGGTATAAATTTGGCAGTGTTATCAGCTCTGAGTTGGATTTATACACAGTAAAAGTTCCAGTGGGCAAAGTAAATGGAACGATCCTTGATACCTGCTAACAGTGGTTGGACAGTTATTTCACATGAAATATGCCCTTACCAAAGTCCCTTCAAGTGAACTTTATGTGATGAAGAAAATATTAAATGCAGACATTCTGGAAGGAGTATGTTTGTATAAAAGGCATTGGTATATGTAAGTGTAAAAGTGTAAGTCCTAGAAGTAACAGGAATACTCATGTGCACAATGAATGTGGCTGATAGGACCTGAGGGACTCGAACTGTAAATGCATTTAATGTACATAAGGCAAATGCGGGAGGCATATGATACTTAATGACTCATCTGTGACCCTTGATCTATTGGCTTGACACTGTAATTTGCTAAAAGACACCTTAAGTGTTAAAGCACTCCGTAACTTTGTCTTCGGACACAAGGACTAATGAATTTGGCCAGCTCTGCGGGCAGTATTTAAATCACAGCACAGGTATCGAAGTCTTTGAAGTTTTATTTCTGACCAAGCTGGGCACAGTATTTTTTGACCATAAACAGGTCAGAAAGCACTTGGAAACACTGAGTAAACAGGCCAGGCTGGCTCTGTGAGAGGGACCCCTTGCTGAAGCTCAGGAGTTGGCATGATGGAGGGTCCTACTGCAGCCTGGCTCTCACAGGAGCAGGAGTACATGGGACCTGACCAGCCTCCAGGAAATGCTAAGCTTTAGGTATGGCTGGGGTGTGTTGAGGCTCTTTTGCTGTTGTAGCATTTTTGTTGCTGATTGCTGTACTCCTAAGGGTAAATAATGCTTTGCTTGGAAGGTTGCCCATATTCCATGCTGTATCTAACTGCAACTTCAGGGAAATTTGTTCCAGGAGCCCAACCTGATTTGAATATCTGAGCAAAATGCCTAGAAACTAAAGACACTGTAGCATGGAGATATTCCTGAAGTGTGTTGAGTTTTCACATGTCACTAGGGGCACAGGGCATGCCACTTGACAACAGAGACTTAGGCTGGAACTGTAACATATACTCTCAATTTTTGTAGTGTAAAAATGCCACCTGGGGGGTTCAGCCTTCAGTTGGTCTTAAGGCCACAGGCACCCTGCACAGCATCCAGATTATACCCAAGGTCAACTAACATAGCTCTATCATTGTGTGTCTAGTGTGAATACCGCCCGTTCAGCTAGAGAAAGCTGAACTGAAAAGATAAATCTATCTGTCTGCACCATTTGGTCTTGGTCTCTCTTTTATTTAGCAGTATAGATGCACCCTCTGAGGCTAAACAGGGTGGACAGGTAACAAGTGGACATTCATCATCCTAACTTTTGATATAGGCACTTATGTAGTGTTGTGCTCGTTTACCTGTGATCTTATGTCAGGCGCCTGAGAGACCATATCTAAAGAAAGACTCGTCCAGCCTCCTGACTGTGCCTTTGAATCTCTGTTTTCTACTGTTCTGTAAGGTGTTTTGCCAAGAGGTTCTAATGCCTTGAGCACAGCAAGCAATGTGGCATGCTAAACTCTGCAAGTATCCAGTCTGAGGTCTGTGTTAGGGCTGGGGGTAACCTTGTGGGTATCCACAACTGATAAATAAAAACTGGTTCTGGCATAAGTCAATGAAGAGAGTTCATTCTGTGTGTGCTGCAGTTCTCCATATCTGTAGCATGTGCTGCATACCATAGTTCCTCCCACGAAGCCAGTGGATATAAATTCACTGGACTTCACTCTGATGGCGAAGTGTTGAAGTCTCCTAGTCACGTGCATCTAAATTTATGGAGTGAAACTTATGAAATCTCTTCTGCAATCATTATTTTCCTTCCAACTATCTAAAAGATCCACATGGATCTGCTCTCTTCTAATAAATAACACTCTGAAATAGGTATTTGAATTACAGAATTTTTGGTAAATTGAAAATCCTTACGTCAGTAGCACTACTGTTACTAACTGACAAGCTACATCACTGAGGTCTGGATCCTTGCGTCAAGTGACAGCTACTCAATCTGTATCCAAGCTCAATGCAGACTTCAAAACTAAAATACCCAGACCCATCACCAAAGTAGCACTGTAGCCCTGATAATGACGGTGCCTTAGGAGCTGGGCAGTAGCAACGGCTATCACTAAAACACCAGGACAGCGAGTAGCTATACATGAGTGGGACCTTGCAAAAAGTAACAACCCCACCCTGACATGTCCCCACTCAATAGCAGAAGCGCGCGCACACGACAGCAGCGTTTCCCCCGCCGCAGCGGCCCCAGCTGTGCACAGGAACTTCTCCCCGGGTCGCACGCCCTTACAGCCAGCCAGCTGGAGGGGGAAGCCGAGCCAGGCACTGCCTGCAGCGCGTGGCCACCCAGTGCCGTCCCCCCTTGTCCCCTGTCCATGCTGCGGATGGAGGGGTTGCAGCAGCCTATTGAGAAACAGAGCCAGGAAAGAAGTTTTCTGATTTCAGGGCTGTTAAGTGCTAATTGCATTCACGTTGCCCCAGAGGTGTTTCTGTGCCCATCAAAGCTGCCAGTAGTAGGTTTGACTACCAGAGAGGATTTTTTTCATTCCAATGAAAAGCTCCAAGCAGGGGAAGGTCTTATTTATCACTGCCTCGGCTTAGCAGTCATAAAAGTGGCAATAATATTTAGCTGATAAGAGCAATAAAAAGGCAGATCTCTAACCTTGGGGAAGGTTTTGACAAATGGCTGCTCACTAGATTGGAGGTGTTGCTGGCTTGGAGACAGATGGGCTCATCACATGAATGTACGTAATGCTACAGGTAAATGATAGAGAAATTACTGTAGGCGTAATTGAGGTAGTTACAACAATCTCTTCATCTACTGTTGGCATCTTTTGCCTTCACAGTTAACTCATTTTTCTTTTGAAGAGGCCTTCAGCGACCAGGGAGTGAGGGATGGCTGAGCTCTTTGGGCACAAAGAAAAGGATGTCTTTTGACTTGGGTGCCATACATTAAACAGCTGTGTTTGTTTGTTACAAGTCTTTGCCCCAAATTACTTTGTTGTAAGTTACATTGACTTCTGATTTGCTATCAGTTAATGACAGATTTTCTTTGTAGTCCTTGCTCTTACAAATTTTTGTCCTTTCTCTTTCCTTAAGTGTATCACAATATGAATCAGCTGATATTCACTGTAACCATTTGTTAGATATTTCTGTACAGAATTAGATGAGTGGTAATTGAATGTTAAACCCCCATACACACTCATTTGCTCAAGGAAAGGCATACACAGTCTGAGGTTTGCCTTGTACAACATTTTGAGCAATGCATATTTTGTTATATTTCTCCTCTCACGTTTCTGAATGATCAAATCATTGTAAAAATAAATGTTGTGTTTCAGGTAGCTCTTCTTTTGGGCTTGAGTTCTGAATGTGAACACCCATAGTGACTTGCTTTAGGTGCCCCTGAGGTCAACACTGTATTCTTCAAAGACTGAATTAATCTGACAGGAGAAAATACTGCAGACACTGAGGATGTAAGAATGAAAACAGAGGAGATCACAGTCACTCCGTTCCCTCAATTTCTGTGGGTTCCAGCTAAACCCTTAACCTCATTTGATAGAACGAGATGTGTTGGTCTGCTTTATTAGAAAGAAAAAGCGTGTGTGTAGGAAGAAATCTGGGAATTTCTACATCACGGGCCTTGAAAGTGTTTTGGGGCTTAAACTTTCATGGCAGAATTATTTAAGAGTGTTTCCAAAGGCAAATTAGATGAGATTCTGTACTCTTGACATTTATTTATTTTTATTTGTCATTTTGCAGCTTGTTCATATTTTAAATTTGAGAAAAATATTTCTCATAGGAAGATGAAGAAGTTCCTTAAACAAAAATAGACAGTAGACATCTTCAAAGATGGTTCTAGGACATAGGTATTTTCCCTTTTTGAGGACTATTGAAGAAGTCAGGCCTGTATTAATAATGACAGAAGTGTCATCTTCAACCATCTAAGTGAATTAATGCTCAGTTACCTATTTGTTCAGACAAGACAGTCTAAAAGTTAGTCTTTGACACACTAACCAAAGACTGGAAGAACAGGACATGCCATTCCATTCCTCCTTTCCATAGCTCACGTTGTGCGATTGTGCCACAGCTTAGAGAACTCCCTTGTTTTGAAGAAGTGATGTTGGCAAGTTTTTGAAACAGGTTTTCAGGACAGGCTCTGACACACCAAGCTTGTAACAGTGACTCTGAACCCATCGTACACCTTGAAATCACTCTATTCACTGTGGACTTAGCTTTTTCTGGTACTATTGCTACTTATCTCCAGATTTCTTAAAAGGGAGTGAAAGCTTATTACCAGGGCCTGTGTCTTCAGTGTATTACCTGTCAACCACAGCTTACCCTGAGAGCCTCGTGTGGTTTGTTCTTCACTAGGAAGCTAAAAAATGCATGTCTCAGCATAGCAATTTCTACTATAAGAATAATGAGAAATAATTATTGTTCTAATTGTTTCGTTGTTCTAGTAAGAACAAAGTTTGCTGGGCATGTGATACACTAGAAAATAAAATTATAATAAAGGGCACTGAAAATACAGTCTGACCATTAGGTAAGCATATCAGATAGTCTATTTGCCTATGAATGGGCCATTCCTTCATCTTCCCTCAGCAGAGAAGACCTCCCACCCTTTCTTCTCTTCCAAGCTTACAGGGAGCTGTGCTGTTTTGAAGGCAGAAGTGACTGGAGCATGATAAAAAGTTTAATTTTGATGGGTAATGTCTGCTCATTTCCTTATCTCTGTCTTTCCATGGAATTTTTAATAAAATTGCTAGTATGCTTATGATAAGAGGTTTTTCCTGTACATTTATTTCATTCTGAAGTACAGAGCCCCAAACCACAACCATGTTTCCCTGTTACATTCAGGGAAGGAAGTGTCATGTACCTGGAAATGAACCTGGCACCATTCCCTGGTGTCTGGTGGCCCGTATCAGGAGCTGGAGCTTTGTTATCTTTACGTTTTTTTTTGACCCACATCAAAGTCATGACACTGGCTGGAAGACGAATACAACTGCTGTGTTCTTATTTAGATTTCAGGGGTCTGACCACAGAGTGCTGGTATGGCTGGGCAGGTGGCTCAATCTATTTGCTTTCGCTCCTTTAAAAATTGGATAAAGTGCCACTGTACTACAGGGGTGTTATGAGGGTAAAATTCATTATTAATGACTGTGAGGTATTCAGATGCAGTGGTAATGAGGCTATATGGATGCCTGAAGTATGTGCTTCACTGCACATCTGAAGCAAAACATGTCTGTTTCCTTGACAACCCCTCTGCACCTGTACCATTGTAGCTGCTCTCCACCGCAGGTGGAAATATCAAGCATCATTACTGAAGCTTGCTCGCGTTTTGCTCCATTTGTATTCTGCTATTAAAAAAATTCTGTTTGTGGCATTAACTGTGCTGCTCTGAATGGTGCTGGCCTGTTCCTCCCTGTTCCTTCCTCTCTTCCCCCCTCTCCCTCCCCAGGGATTCAGTCCCCTCTTTTTCTCCACCATCAGGATCCATGCTCACCCCTTTGGGAGGCCAGTTTGGTTCAGTTGACTGGTAGCAAACTAACCTTGCGCAAAAATGAAATAAAGGATTAGTTTTCTGCTGAGCTGCCTTTCAGGGGGTCACACAGGCATTTGGTGCTGCGGGGAGAGCAGTGGCCAAGCAAGAGCAAGGAGAGGCAGGAGAGAGGGAGCCATGGAGAGGGAGCGCAGCTTAGCCCTCTTCTCTGCTTACAGCAGAAGCCTTCAGGGTCACCCCACCAAAGGAGGGAAGCAGCAGCACTTCTCTAAGTGGTGCACAAATGTGGTAGTAGAGAAACATATCATGTCCATGTCCATGCCATGCCCTTGAGAAAATTAAAACAACATGAACTTTCTGAACAACAATTAGCGCTGCCATCTGTTACTGTCAGCAGATGTACGTGATAACCTTGTGTTCGCTTCCTTGGACAGAGCTGTGTGTATTTCACTTACTTACCCATAAATGTTTTCCTTCTGGCGATGTAGAGATACGTGATATTATCGAACAGCTTTATCTTGACATGTGCCATGGTTGTATGAATGGCTTTACATAAAACAAGTATCAAAGAGATCTCCTGCAGTTCTGAGATGCATACAGTCACTGTTTCTAGACAAGTGAGAGTTTATAGCCCATGGAAGCCCAAGGATTGCTCATGTGAGAAAGTGCTAACTACAGCGTGGAAACTTTGTGCGGCCTCATCCTCCTAAAGCAGCCAGTGTCTGTATCTGCCTTTGAACTCCAGAATGTTAAGATTTATGACTGCCAAAGATCCAATCCTACATATGGAGAAAAGCAAATATGTCGTGTTTAAATAGTTGTCACCAATTTAAAAATAAAAATTTCAGGTTTCAACAGGTCAGTTCTTCTCATTGTCAGTCTAGCCTGATTACCATGTAAAGATATAAGGGAAATACAAGCAACAAAGTGGTGGAAAGGCACCTGAGTTCAAATTCTGATCCTTTGCTTGTCAAGCACCTGCGTCTCTGCAGCTTGATTCCCCAGGTGTTCATTGCACCAACCAGTACCTCACTTTGCTTGCACCTCTGTTCATGATCAGGTTTGCAGCTCTGTGCGTTTGCACTGGGTGATGTTCCAGGAAAACGTGCAAAACAAGCGGGGTTAAGGTGTTGTAAAGCTGAATGTGAAAATAAATGTCTGGTTAAAAAATGTTTTATGATTAAAAGGAAAAAGGAAGCACAGAATGTGGGCCACCAAGTCTGTCCTGTAAATCTGCCCATTCATTCAGTGTTTATGTGAGCATGACATTACCACAATTGTATCTTTAGTGTGAGTGAGACCTTCATCCACTATCTAAAAGCTGGAATGTGAATAGATGCAAAAGAAAGGAGAACCTTGCTTATTTTTGGCAAGTACTGAAGGCAGGTCAAGGAGACTGTTCTCTGTGAGATCTAGGAAGATTATCCTAACGGTTCCTCCTTACAGTGCATGTTCTACCTCTTTCAAGTTTATACATCTCCTTTTGCCTAACATAGGTTAGTCTCTACTAAAACCTGTTTCTTGGAGTAGCATTTGTTGCAAATTAAGACCTAAGAAATTTCTCTATAGTACCCTGGGAGACCATTTTCCATTTAAAAATCAATGCTAATTAAGTGTATGCACTTTAATGTTAACATAAATCAGTTCCAAATTTACTTGCTACCAATACCTTCTGAAACATCATTTTTTCTTGATTCTAATGGGATCTTCCCTCAGCATGTTTTGTGCAAGTTAATTAAGTGCCTTTGTTTTTACCTAGGCATAAACACACACCCCTACACATATAGTACCTACACATGAAGTAGAGGGAAAAAACAATGGGGATTTAGCTTTTTTGGGCCCATATGGATTGAAATTCCCCTTAGATATAGGACCCCACTGAAACCAAGTCATCTAAAACATCCTAAGTAGGCTGTGGGAAAAATGACAAATATGCTCATGTGCGTTTGTGAGAAACCACTGACACAGATGTCTAATTCCAGAAAAGGGGTCAGGGTTGCTAATCCAAACTGAAAATAGTCACTTTCTGCAACTTTCATGTAGGAGTTAAAATTCCTGGAAGAGATGGAACTTCTCTCCTCCCTGTTTCTTACTGACTGTTTCATGAAAATCCCCAATCTCCAGGCATATTGACTTTTGTTAGGGATGTTCAGCTTCTCTGAAAATTATGAAGGGCCTTGAGCATTTTCATGCCCAGCAGGTATTTTAAACAGCTGAGCATGGATGGACACAGCATCAGAGCTGCTCTACAGGAAAAACATCAGAGCTGCTCTACAGGAAAGCGTACAGAGAATGGCAGAAAGTTCTTTGCATTTGAGGTAGGTACCAAGAAAGGATTGGCTACGTGACAAAGAGATCTTATGGTACACATGTTTACTTTAATGAAGAGCAGGGTAGGAGAACATATATACCTCTCTCTACAGACAAAAATATACTCCAGAAATATGGGAGACATATGGGGAAACACAGCAATTCCCTGTACTAGGAAAAAGCTTCAAGTGTTACAGAGACCTCAGTGAAAATAAACTTCAGGATTCAGTAGGCACTTCTGCAATGGATTGATGAAGCAAATGTGGACTTGCCTTTAACAAGAAACAGAGTCCTAAATTCAATACAAACCAATTAGCCCATTATATTTAGGTCATGACAAAACTGTGAGAAGCAGGGAAGCACGCCCCTTTGTATTACAGTTCGCTGTATCTGTGCACCATGTTTCACACTGACTGGACTTATTAGATTGTCTCCAATCAATAAAAGGCCCAGGATTCCCCACCATGCAATGCCTAATGGACTGGATTTCTGTAGGGAATCAAGTTGAGCCTGTGTGCTGGCTCCAGTAGGAAAGCTGGTTTAAGAAGCTCCTTCCTTTCTTCACAACAGCCATGAACAAGTGTTGCAATGCTATACTGAAGTTTACTGCCTCTAAGTTGTGAAGTTATGGCTGGTTTTGAGGCCATGTGTAAACCAGGTCACTGAAGTGTTTAAAATAGTCACCAGAGGCTCCAGGGCAGATACTTCTGAAACTAACTTTGTCATCACAGCCAACACTGCATAGCCGCACAATAAATGTTGTAGCTGAGTGCAAGTCCCTGAAAGAAACATGGAAATCCATGAAAGAACATGAAGAATGAAGAATGCAGCCTACATGTGCCTTCCAGCTATATGATAAACAGCTACCGGCCACAGCTGCGAAGAGGAAATGGAGCAGCATCCAGACTTTGGTTTAGTTATTTACAGCACATCTGATCACACCACATTACTGCCAGCTACAGATTTGTTAGCAACCTGCAGTTGTCTCACAATTTCTTCTTGACTTTTAGAACTGTTGGTGGGAAAACCCCGATGTGATTATCCTCAGGATGCTCTTTTTTTGGCTATTCCTGTATGAAATTGTTCAATTTTATTAAAATGGTTTATTTCAATTTATTTAAAATTAAGAAGAACCAGCAACCTTAAAATGCCCTTACATCTAAAGAGGTGTTTCATTTCATCCTAGCTCATCCCCACCCTTCTGCTGATAGACTTTGGCAACTGTTTGGAGAAGGAGGGGCTTAAAAACAGATGTAAAGTCCCTCTTGTATGGAGATCAATGATCCTTCTTTCAGAAAACTGCCTTCTTGCAAATCCAGCAGTGATCATTAATACCTTGACTTATACTTCTGACCTATGATTTCATCATCTTCTAAATAATAATCTGGAATAGCAACCTTCTCATTGCAGACCTCAAATGCTTCTGTAGGAATAAGGAAAGTAGTCATAGTGTCCAGACCTCTGATTTTGCAGGCAACTCTGCCAAGCTCCTAGAAATGTGCACAGAAAGCAGCTCTGGGACACTCTCACTTGAGTTCCTGCCCCTACAAGCAGACCTGGAGGAGCACAGAAGTAAAAAATCTCTATCATCCTTCAGAGCAGGAACCACTTAGTACAAACTCAGTGGGGGTATGCCATGAGACATAACCTACAATCTCCAGGTATGGATGTTACCCAGATCAGAATGGGCTGCTTGATACCAAGAACATGGGGACTCTGTGTTGCTCACTAGCAATCCACAGCACTCTAAACCTCAGAGGACTCGGTCTGCTTTAATTTAAATGAATGTCTTTTGCTGGGGCTGCAAAACTCTTCATGTCTTAAAGAGATTTCAGTAGGTACAATGGAAGCAAGGGATGGGCTGTTTAGGTCACTCTCCGTGAGTGTGCCCAATTACAGTGTTGGGTCATCACAGGAACACCGAAAATAGAAATTTAATCATGTACCAAGAGGTATTGCCTTCAGGCTATGTTTTCCTTAAGTTCCTATTCTTTTTAAGTGACTATCGAGGGTTATAATTCATCAATTTGAAAAGTATTACTTCTTTGAGTCTATGTTTAAAGAGGACTCATCCATTCCAGTGGGCTGAAAGAGTTTAACATAATCAGCTGCTCTATTCCTGGATCACTATGTGTGTGTAATTGCCTGGAATCCCTGGCTTTCCCATCTGCTTTCACTAAAGGACAGTGCTTTTCTGCCTTAAAGAGATTAAAACCAGACCTGGTACTTTTTTTGGGCTGTGACCATCAGGCATCAGAAGGACAGGACATTAAAATTTTGTTTGAAACAAATTAAGTGCAACAGGAGCTTTCTTGGGGAGAGTTGCAGTGGCTGTGTGTATCTAACACATAAATGATGCCTTATGCTTCACCAAAGCCAAAAGCCAAAAAGATCCATAGTATTTGCACTGTTTGAAAGTGTCTCTGAGGGTGTACCCTAAAAACTTAGCAGGGGGAGAAAATCTTCATTTTCTAGTTTAAGGATAAAGACTGAGCTTTCCTGAGGACACATCTAAAAATATAGTCATGAAGAATTTCTGTTACGGTGTTTCTTCAATTCCCCTGTCTAAAATCAGCATAGAGCAATAAGGAGGCCAAATGCCCAGTCAGGTAGAGTCCCTACAAATATAGGACATGACATTTCACAGACACACACTGAGCTCTTAAGTGGTAATAGGTAAGCAAAACACACATAAATATTAGCTGCATCACTTGATGCACCACTGGAAGATGTTCAAATTCTGTGGTATTATAGGAATGCACAGAAAACAGCATATGATTTTAAGTCTTCAGGTTTTCTTAACATCTTCTGACTTTCTTAACTTCTTCTGAAGTTACATTTTCTTGTTTTTATGGGTTTGAACTTACCCTCTAATCTAATTTTTCTTGACCTCAGATAGAGGCAACAATGTCCATCTGCCCAAAGAGCAACTGCATTAGGGCACAGATGACACATAGATGAATTATTGAAACCTCTGAGTCTGAAGACTTGTATTGTGGACCAGTCCTGCGTTTCCATTTGTCTTTGCTTCTGACTGGTCCTTTTCAGTCAAACCTCCAGGAGATACGCATGCCTTAGAGACACAGCTGTGTGTTTGCCCACCATTCTTCTTGCACTTGCATGCTGCATCAGGGTATCTTTGTAAAATAGTGGTGATATTCAGGATGGCCATAGTTACATAGACTTTTAAAATATTGTGATGAAAGATTGTTTTTATGAAAAAAGATTTTAATTGTCTTCAATAAGCTTTGAAAGATGTACTAAAAAAAAAAATTTAGTGATTCACAAACAAAATACTGCAACACATGAAAGCTTAATTCTGCTTCCAACAAAATCAACAGCAAAGTTTCCACTGGGGTAGAATCTAGTTTTGGGTACTTGATCTTGTGTCTTCTAAAGGATGCCAGAATAAAGGACAGAGCAGCGTCTCTACAGGTATGTGCTGAACCTCGTCTGGTGTTGGTACATGAGGGAGATCTGTGGGAGGAGTCTATGGAACGAGATGGTAAGAAATCCAGTTTGTAGTCCGGAAAGGAATACACTGAGCTAAGCACTCACCTGATTAGCTACGCCAATATGTAGGTCTTTCAAGGCGTGCCCAGAACACCACCTAGTAGGCTCCTACAGACTGGCCATAATGAGGACATGTGTGCCTTCAAAATTTCTTATGTTTCAAGATGGGACTGCAGATTTTGAGGCTTTATTGGTGCTTAGATCTAGCTGCTTTTGTCCCATGTTTCAGTCCAAAATAACCCTCTAGCTTGCAGTGCTGCATTGGCCACCAAAATATTTCTGGTAACCATCTACCCATTAGGGATCATACTGGTGTTTTGAGATACGTGGATTTCAAATGCTAATTGTTGTTACAACCCTTAAGTGTACAAATATCACTGTCTCTTTTTCACAAAAAACACTGCTCATGTTCCTATCATGCCATAAATATCTGGGTATAAGATGTTTTGCTTTATAAACAGGAAGACCAATATGGTTCTGCAGTGATGAACTTTCTTGAAGGAAAGTGCTGGTCAAGCAGCTGTTGCTGGCAGGATTGTGCCTACTTTGTGGACACACAGAGCCCCTGGAGAGCCACTTGAATAAGGGTAGCCTAACACAGCTTCTGGTGAGAAAGCAGAGTTTTTTATATTGCCCTTTCTCATAACCCTACATTCTTTTCATGGGTGAGAATTTCTTGGTGCCCCTCCGACTCCACCTTGCTGTTGAAGAAACACAGGAATGCAAGCAGCAATGCCCTCTTTACATGCACCAATAACAACTTACAAGAGAAAAAATCTCAGCCCAAAATGTAATTTTCATACCGATGTAATTAAGAAGGATTTGCAGTGAATAATCACCTTGGTTTTTTGTATAACTTTGGATTGATTTTTTTAAATGAAGTAATTACTTGCAAAATTTTCCAAAGCAAAAACCATAATTTTTTCCCCAACCTTATTCTTCCTGTTGGTAGAAATGTATCATTACCTTTTTCAGAGTCTGAGTGTGTTCACACTTGCCCTTGCACAGCTGCTTGAGCTTTCTGCAGCAGTAGCAGGTAAGATGAGGGTCAGTAACCAGAAATTGGGGTCAGTTTTCCACATATCACATTACATATCTCAATCACTAGCTCTTTCTGGAATGTTTCATCTAAAGACATTAAAGTTTAGCTGCCTTTTAAAGCAAGGTCACTCAGTTTCTCTGGATTTGATCTCCATCCTTTGGCTTTTTACACAAAGACCCAAATAAGATTTGCTCACAGCTGTTTCTTAGCACATGAGTAGGCTTAGTTTGCTGGGAGGTGATTTGAATATCAACAGAAAGCTGAAACAATGCTGAGTTAGTGCTCCAGTCCAGTGCCTTCTTAATTTAAAGGAGAGGGAATTGAGTCTGAAAAAAGCTACAATATCACAGTGCTGTTTCTACTGGGAGAATTTTGCATACAAGACGCAATAAATATGTGCAATTCAGAAAGCAGCGTTTCCTGCTGTCAGATGGGAGGGATCAATGCACGAAGTAATTGGATTATGAATAGAGCAATAGCAATGAAACACTTGTTCGCAGTATGTGAAACTACAGAGAAAACAGAACTTTCCCTGCTGTTCCATAATGTTTGACTTTTCTCCCCTGGGGAAATCCTG